>NC_061119.1:36040108-36274050 GCF_002878395.1 Capsicum annuum | reverse complement strand
AACGACCGCTTTACACTCCCACGAGAGCTGTAGATTGAGCGTTATCATTAATCTTGCCTTTGAATGATGGTTCTTGGAGTTCTTGAACTAGGAACTTGGAATCTTGAATAAATTTGCAGAATTAATGGTGAACTTTGGAGGTTCTTGAAGTTGGATGTAGGAGCTTAGGGTTTTATTTTTGAGGGAATTTGATGAAATATAACATATAATGATTCTAATAGACTTTAATATAGGCTTTGGACGGACTTTGGGTGAGGAGGAATGACCAAAATGCCCCTAAAAAATTAAATAATTTTCGAATCTGTCCTTTGGTGGACTGTTTTGATAGTCTGAAGTAGATCAACCATAAAGTTTTTCTCCGATATCCAAAATGGATGAAACCAATTTCATTAGAAAGAGAACTCTCATATCTTTCTGTTGATATATAGTATCTCACGCAGATTATTGTGTACGAGGAGTTATAATCATTTGAATTTGACCCAAAAATTTTCTTTTGATAGGCTGAAGTAGATCGACCATAACGTTTTGCTTCGATCGACAAATTGGATGAAGCCAATTTCATTGGAAAGAGGACTCACAGAGCTTTCAGTTGATATGTAGTAGATTACCCAGATCATTATGTACAAGGAGATATGATCGTTTAAAGTTGGAGCAAAAATACGCCAGGCCTTAGTACTTTTTCCTGCACGTTTTACTGTTCACTACTATTCACAGTTCGATCGGAATGTTCATAACTCGTCGCTCGGGTGTCTATTTTGGATGATCCACATATCATGGGAAATCTTATTCGATACTCTACGCAATGGTGGGTCATAATCTAAGACATTCTGCACGAAAAATTTATAATTCATTTTAGAAGATAGAACCCAACACGTTTATGCACAAAATTTCAACGAAAAATTTTCTGGGGTATTACACCAACCCAACTATCCAAATGCATACCTTGAGTCAAATGAATTCCAAATAAATAAAAAGATATTGTATCTGTACAAATCTAGAATCTGAGATAGGTCCATGACCGTGACCAACCCGAACAAGTCCAACCGTCCAAAGCCTAACCAATAACCATACCATAAACCAATCCATACATCTCATACCAAATGAGTTTCAAATATAAATACATATAATCCAAAAACAAATAGAACAATCATAAGTTAAATTTAGTTCACCGGTATTCGCCGCAATACCAATGCCGATACTAAGGCTGATACTAATATTGACACCACCCATACCAACCCATAGTAGTCCTAAAAAGTCTTTAACCGAAAGTAAAATAATATTCGGTTAGTACATGCCCCTGACCATAGCCAAAACCAATGTCTATGAAATAACCAGAGTATGTAAATACATAGATATAAAATGGAGCCTTCTAGAATATGAAAACTCACTACTTCAATCCAACCAAGTTGATTTGTAATAACCCATATTAGTCTTAGTTTAGTTCAGCTCCTAATGATTGCATAAGAGATTTTGAACCTGAAAATTTAGTTAAGTGTTGAGGACTTGGCCTTGTTTTGACTTCTTAACTTTGAGGACTATTTTTAATTGATCTTTTGGGCTCCAAGATGATGGTTTTTGAGTTGATTCATGTTCAAAGGTGTAAGGATCATTCCTCTAGTAAGTTTTAGAATTTTTGGATGAGGTTTGGATCATGTTTGGATTTTGATTCCAGCAGCTCAACACGATTTTGCTACGTCACATTGGGTATAGCGATGAGCATTCCATCGCTTTGCTCCAAGACCCCAAACTACATTCCAGTTGCGACCTCATTTACCATCACCCGAAGTCATGAAAACATAAGATTAAATAATGATTTAAGCATTATACACCCATTCTCCATTAATTTTCTCTCCAAGAAATCCCAACCTAACTCCAAAAACTCCAAAACTTTATTACATCCTATTCAAGATAATCAAGAATTTGAAGCCCTTAATCTAATAACTTCAAGAAGAAGCCTTCAACAACATCTTTAAGAGTTCAAAGTCAAGTTTCTACATCAAATCAAGCCTAATAAGGTATGTGCAGTTATGAACAAGGGTATCCTTTTACTCTTGTACCTAAATTATATGATTTTAAGATTTTAGTTAATTGTTTTGAGGTAGGGTTAACACCACAGTTTATATATTCTTGAAGCATGTGATTATTATGAGATTTAAAGATTTAAGTATATCAAGAAGTGCTTATGTTTATGGTTTTAACTTACATAATTTATATTATGAATGACATTGAACTATTATGACTAGTTATTCTTGGAACATTTCAAAAATTATATTGAGCATGATGCTTTATTATGAATTGACATGAGTTTAAAACATGGATTTTACGCCCTAAGTTTGAGTATTGTGATTTCAAGAAGATTATGCTTTTAAGTATTCTTTGATAAGATTATGTCAAGATTTAAGCAAGAATTGATCTTTTGATCCTAATATAAGATATGAAATCCACATTTATTCATTTTGATTACAGTTTAATGCAAAGAAAAGCATAAATGGTTTTCATTATAAACCCTTATGCTATTTTAAAGTGGATTTCATAAAGAGCGAGTATATAAGTAATATGGGAGTAGTATTTAGCACCGATTTGTGTATGAGGCCAAGGTTACATGCCTCAGATCTACGTGCCACTGTAGGTTTAAGTCTCAATATAGGTTAAGTATAGTGATCACTCTAGTTAGGTTTTATTTCACTGGTAAGGGTAGAACAACTCTAGTAATATGTATGTAAGACGTTGGACTTCATGATAGCTCACATAGTTTTTGTTGGTTAGAAGAACCTCCCAAAAGAAAGAGTAAAAGTACAGCTTTTAGAACTACATATTATGGATCACAAATTTATATATAATGCTTTAGTATGCATGATTTATGATTTTTAGTTTTTAGTTATTCAAGCTCAAGGTGAGTCATTTACACTTGGCATGCATCATTTAAAAGTTTATGTGAATATTGAGTTATTGTTTTACTTATGCATTCACCTCTACATAATCAGTACATCAGAAGTACTAATCCACATATATGTTTATGTGCTATATTGTTTCATAATATAGGTTCTAGTTGTAGTCTACATATCATAATCAGACAATGTGCAGCTTCCAATCAGCAAGTGATGGGCCATTTTTATTCGAGGGCTTGAGTCAATCATAGTTTAAGTAGCATCTTATTTTCTTTATTCAATCGTGTTGATTTGGTATAACTGGGGGGTCATATCTCGACTACCTATAGTCAATATTAGTAGAGGCTTCATAGACAATCACTATAGTTGATATATTTAATTTTAGTCTGGGTTTTGTATAACCAGAGTTGTAATCAATTTATACAATTTTGTATTGAACCTACTTAGTAATGACATATCTTCCAATTATTTCTTTTAGATTAATGTATCTTATTTCATTGCTCATGAGTTATGTCAGTTTAAGGTTTAGTGTGGGATCACTTATGGTCCTAAGCACCATGTGAAGCCCAGGGGGTAGTCTCAGGGCATTACAAACATGATATTAGAGCACAGAGTTCAAGTGTCCAAGGGTGACTATGAAGTCATGTCTATTAGAGTATTGCAGAATGGCATGGAGATATCTGTACTTTTCTTCTAAAGGCTATAGTGCATTTAATAAATATTTTCTATCTTCATGCTCTAGATCATGTTGTGAAGTTGTTCTCTCATAAACTTCTATTGATTTATGTGTAACTCTATACTTCTCCATCTATGACTTATTCTTGAGAAAACATGATTCGTGAGTTCCAATTCCTCCCAAGATGATGCTCTTATATTTACTATTAATAACTTCAGAAGTCACACAAAGGGCTTAAGAGGAGCTCACTAGTGTGTTATAAGTCCCTTAAGTTGAAAGTTATGTCCTCATCCATATGAGTTATTCATTTAAGACAAAATAAGATATGTATTCAGATTTCTTATTAAACTTTCACTATAGATAGTGCTCATGAGAGGAGATAATATGAACCTAGATTGTTAAATAAAGTTTGTATTCAAGGGATTCACAACCTAAAGTGTTATGATTTATAACTAGTAGAACCTTCTTATAGTTGGAATTATGGATTTAGAAGTTCAATGACCAAAAAAGTGGGAATGGTGATTGATCAAAAGTATATAGATGAACTTATGCATACTATCGAGTTAGTAGTGAGGTAATATGTGGTCGTGTGTTAGTTAAGTGGAATGTAGAGAATGAGTTGTTAGTTAAAGTGAATTATTGTTTGCTTGAAGTAGGAAATGAGTTATTGATGGTAGTTATTGTATTAGAAAAGTATAGGTTATTGATGAAAGTATTTGGTGGTTGAGTATTGTGAATTTAGGCTTCTATTGAGGTAGCAATGAGTTTAGTTAAAACTTATAGAGCTATGAAAGAAATTTAGATGTATAGATAAGTGAATGGTAGTGATGTGTATAGAGAGGATGTGCTAATGGATTATAATAAGATAACCCATATGATCATGATTAATTATTGTTATCATGTGATTCTAGTGGACTAGTGTTTCTTGATACTTTATTTTATAGCTTCCAAGTGAGAATAGTATGTGATGTTGGGTTATAAATCATGTTTAGCACTAGACGTTAAGTTTGAACAGTGGATGATCCTCGAGGTGGAAGTAATGATTACTTGGTTAGTGATTACTTGCAAGAGTATAAGTCCATTTATTCATAATTAAGTATGATGTTTTAAGTATAATGTAGAGGTGTACCTAAGGTGATATGGGGTTGTAATATTTTCTAAGGTTATTACATATTGTGTGTGGTTAGTAGTACACTTGAGTTGATAAGTGGAAGGAGGCTAGCTATATAGTATATGATGTTCTTAATAGCTAAGTTAAGAAGTTATGGATATATGATGTTAAGCCTTTTGATATGATCTTGATTATCATGGTTTAGAAATATAAGTTTAGAGATTTGATATTAGTAGGGTGTGACGGAAGTTGTATGGTTCATTAAAGGTTTAGGGGTATTCATGTTAAGTGTTAGAATCTAAGTTTGAATTCTTGAAGATTGAGCTAATAGAAATAAGAGTTGAAAATTTAGATGGTGTGAACTCCAATTGTGGTGATACTCATGAAGATTCTACAGGTGTGGTGATACTCATAAAGATGCTAAGTTAGTTAGTGTTCAAGTTATTATATGATGACTATTGGGGCTGTAGAAAGATAGAGCTGTATCTCATAAGGAAGTATTATCAGTGGGTTTTACACTTTTAGGTGTAGTCTTTCGGGCTAAGTTTATTATTTATGTGCATTATTATATCCCAGGCTCTAGAATATAGTGATTGTAGTTCAGTTTAAAGTTTAGTAAAGGGTTTTACAGACTTAGAATGATGTCTTAAAGCTAAGGGGGAGATGATAGAACAAGGAACCAAGACATATTCTCAAATTCTAGTAGTGATGATAGTGTGTTGCAGAACAACACTAGGGGGAAGATGCCCGACCCAGTCTTATTTTAGCATTTGTACTTCAGTTATCACGATATCTACTCAAGCCTTATGTGTCATTTCCATGATCATAGTTCTTGTTCATGCACATAATAAAGAATCGTGTACTCTCTCAGTTCCTAGTATAAAGAGTTTCAGTTCATTCAGCAGTATGAATCATGTTCCAGGAATTTATGAACTCCAAACCTAGGTCATGCAACTCATGACTCATGTACTCCTGCTTTACAGTATGTTCAATTTTAGTTACTCATACTACACTCTTAATGATTAGTGAAATACAAATTCTTCCATGTATATCCTCAATTTTGATCTCTGTAAAGAATCCATGTCATGGATACTCTATCTCTCAAGCCTCAATAAAGTGTCAAGTTATGCATAGTATACTTTAATACTTCAGGTCCTCATGTTCAACCTTCCAGTAACCTCTCCTTAGGTCAAGATACTGATGATGAACAATTGCATAGATAGGAGAGAGTAAATGTTTCATGTTGGGAAAGATTGTTGTATGCTTGTTTTATGTAAGTCTATAAGTTTGAAGGAATATTGAGGTAATGCTTTTTGTGTGTGTCTAGGTTAGTTGAGAATTTTTATACATGTCTTTCTAAGAATAGTGCATAGAAGTTGTTATTGATGGAGCTATTAGAGAATATGAGAAAGATATTTTCATGGGTGTTTGTTTAGAAGTGCATATATGATTATAAAGATAGGGTTGAATGTCATGTTGGTATATATGAGTGGATGGGTGTATTGTGAGTTAGTGAATTCCTAGTAAGTTGTTAAATTTAGTTGTTGAAATGGTAATAAGGATTATTCATGATGATAGGAAGTTGTGAAATTGTAGGGTGTACTGAATTCGTGATTCAGACTAGTAATATAGTGTAATGTGTGCACTTTGTAGATTTGGGTAGGCTTGAATATAGTGAGATAATTCAATTCAGCTCAAACTTCAGTAGGTAGAGTTATCAGTACCCATGTGAATATTTTTAGTAGCCTCAAGTGAAGTGCAGTTTTGAAGTGGAATGTATAGTGGAGTATAAGCTTTCAGTATTATTTATTCCATATAGCCAACAATCTAGTTTAGCAATCAGACAGACAAATTTCCATAGTTTTTCCATCTTCTGATCTAGTCTTACTATTTAAAGTTTCATAAGTATGGCTATTCCAAGAGGTAGTTTTTTTGCATCTATGTAAATTGTGAATTCAAGTCAGTTTATGTATCATGTTTTAGATTCAGATATTCAGTGATGATTCAGTCCGTAAGTATCTCATGTATCATGTCAATCTTTTCTTAGTATTTCAGCCAAGTCAGTATCATTCGGGGGACGAACGATCCCAAGGGGGAAAGGTTTTAATACCCAAAATTTGCATGTCCTATGCCTCTCATCTTTTCTTCACGAAATCAGATCCAGCCTTAAGTAATGGTTACTCATAATTTGACTCTCTCATTTCTATCTCATCCTTATAACCATTCTCATGTCATTGCATGTATTCAAGGAACCAGTTTAGGTCATGATATTCATTTTATGTATCATGTTTTAAACTCAATTATGTAATCATGTTCCAAGTCATGCATGTTCAATATATGATCTCAGTTACCTTAGTACAGTACTCTCAGTCTAACCAGTCTTATTCGAGGATGAATATCCCCAAGGGAGAGATATTGTAATAACCCGTATTAGGCTTAGTTTAGTTCATCTTCTAATGCTTGCATAAGAGATTTAGAACCTAAAAATTTAGCTAAGTGTTGAAGACTTAGCATTATTTTAACTTCTTAACTTCGAGGATTTTTTTAGTTGACCTTTCAAGCTCCGAGATGATGGTTTTTGATTTGATTCATGTTCATGGGTATAAGGAGCATGCCTTGGGTATGTTTTGAAATTTTTGAACGAGGTTTGGGTCGTGTTTGGATTTCAATTCCAGTAGCTCAATGATATTTTGCCGCGTCACGTCGGGTATAGCAATGAGCATTCTATCGCATCACGCCAAGCCCTCAAATGACATTCCAGTTGCAACTTCAATCTCCAAAGGGGGAATTAGGTCATTTACCATCAACCCCAAGTCGTGGAAACATAGGATTAAAGATGTTTTAAGCATTATACACCAATTGTCCATTAATTTTCTCTCCAAGAAACCCTAACCTAACTTCCAAAACTCCAAAACTCCATTACTTCCTCTTCAAGATAATCAAGAATTTGAGGCACTTAATCTAAGAACATCAATAAGAAGCCTTCAAGAACATCTTTAAGAGTTCAAAGTCAAGCTTCTACATTAAATCAAGCCTAATAAGGTATGTGGGGTTATAAACAAGGTATCTTTTCACCCTTGTGCCCAAATTGCATGATTTAAAAATTATATTTAATTATTTTGAAGTAGGGTTCATACCCAAGTTTATATATTCTTGAAGCATATGATTATTATGAGATTTAAAGCTTTAAGTATATCAAGAAGTGCTTATGTATGTTTTTAACTTACATGATCTATACTATGAATGAGATTGCTCTATCTTGGCTTGTTATTGTTGGAATATTTCAAGAACTATGCTGAGCGTGACGTTTTATTATGAATTGGCATAAGTTTAAAGCATGGATTTTAAGTCTTAAGTTTGAGTATTGAGATTTCAAGAAGATTATAATTTTAAGTATTCTTTGATAAGCTTATTTCAAGATTTAAGCTAGAATTAATCTTTTGATCCTCAGCTAAGAGATGGAATCCATATTTATTTATTTTGATTACAGTTTAAAGCAAAGAGAAGTAAAAATGGTTTTCATTATAAACCATTATTCTATTTTAAGGTGGATTTCCTAAAGAGCAGGCATAAAAGTAATATGGGAGTAGTATTTAGTAACGAGTTGGGTTTGAAGCCAAGGTTACATGCCCCAGAACTACATGCCACCATAGGTTTAATTCTCAATATGGGTTAAGTATAGTGATCACTCTAGTTAGGTTCTATTCTGATGGCAAGGGTAGAATAACTACCAATGTGGGTGTGAGACGTTGGACTCCATGATAGCTCACGTGGTTTATGTAGGTTAGAAGAACCTCCCAAAAGAAAGTGTAAAAGTATAACTTTTAGAACTAAGTTTTATGGCTCACAAATATACAAAATGTTTTAGTATTCATGATTTATCATTTTTAGCTTTCAGTTATTCAAGCTCAAGGTGAGTCATTTACACTTGGCATGCATTATTTAAAATTGTATGTGAATATTGAGTTACTGTTTTACTTTTGCATTCACCCTCACATACTCAGAACATTCAAGAAGTACTGATCTATATATATTTCTATGTGCTACATTGTATCATAATATAGGTACTAGTTGTAGTCCACACATTATAATTAGATCGTGTGTAGCTTCCAGTCAGTAGGTGATGAGCCATTTTTATTTGAGGTCTTGAGTCAATCATAGTTTGAGTAGAATCTTGTTTTCTTTATTTAGTCATGTTGATTTGGGATAGCTGAGGGTCATGTCTCGGCTGTTTATATTCAATATTAGTAGAGGCTTCATAGACAATCAGTATAGTTGATGTATTTAATTTTTGTTTTGGTTTTGTTTAACTAGAGTTATAATCATTTTATATAGTTTTGTATTGAACCTATTTAGTAATGACATCTATTCTGCTTAATTCTTTTAGATTAATGTATGTTATTTAGTTTCTCATGAGTAACGACAGTATAAGGGTTAGCTTGGAATCACTTATGGTCCTAAGCACTGTGTGATGTTCGGGGGTAGTCTCGGGGTGTTAGATGATCCCAAAATCTGATCACTAAGTATATAATACCCCAAAAAATCCAAACCAATATTAGAGCCATGTACCAAGCTCATGCATAGTACATCATGGTTCTTTTGTATTTTTATGAGTAGGTTAGATGTATATTAAGGCTTCAAATAACTCCCAGCTATTAGACGAATCAAAACATTTCCTTACCGACTGAATTCTTGAGAAGGATATTGGTATAGTCAACTTCAAACCAGAATATATCTTATTATACTTGGAATTTTTTATCTCATGACCTATCAACAGATAGATAATTGAATTATCTTTCCAACAATAGCAATTTTGCCTAAATCTGATATCAGAGCAAAGAGTTATTCCTATTTTACTCCAGCATGTCAGGCTGGAAATAGTGTGACGACATTTGTAGTAGATTACCAGATTTGTGACTCCCTACCACGAAGGTCGTCAACCTTAGGAATAATCCAGCTCCTGTGTGACAACATTCGTAGTAGCTTACCACATTTGTGACACCCTACCACGAAGGTCGTTAGCCTTAGGCAGAAACCAGCTCCTAAGTGACGACATTCGTGGTAGCTTACCACATTTGTGACGCCCTACCACGAAGGTCGTTAGACTTAGGAAGAAACCATCAATTTCAGCTTCTGTGTGACGACATTTTTTATGCTTACCACATTTTTGACTTCTTGTCACAAATGTCGTCAGCTATTATTTTCAGCAACTGGGAATTTATTTCATAAGGGTATTTTGGTCTTTTCTCTTCACTTCCCACGACTTATAACCCTCAAGGAATGCATTATCTTCCATTCTTTTTAGTTAAAACATCTCAAAAAGCTCTCTCATACACTTTCAACCACAAGATTAGGGTTTCCTCTCAAGATCATCTCCTCAGGAACAAGAACATTCTTTCCCAAAGGGGTTAAACCCTAGTCAAGAAATATCAAGGGCAAGCCTATGGATTTCTTCAGGAAACTTCAAAAACATTAGATCTCTTTCAAGATCAAGCTTTAACGTATGCGTAGTGTTCATCTATGGATCCAATCTATTCATAGAACTCAAGAACCATGTTTTAAATACTATTTTGTGAACTTTTTGTGGTGATATGAGCATGTACATGTTGATGATTGTTATTTAAGTTTCAAGATGATATCTAGAGGTGTTTTCATGGAATATATATGCTTGTTAGTTGAAAACTATGAACCTTAGATGGTGTAAAATGGTACAAGTTATGAAACACACCTATTCCTTAAAGAATGCATGCAAGGTGTTCGATAAAATGCTTAGGATGCTAGAAATTCATGTTTATATGGTACCATGATGTCTAAATGACAAGTCCATGTTAGCTATATACTTTAATACGAATTCTATGTTTTTCATGTGTTGCTATTATTGTTGTATGAAGGATGTATGATAATGGAGATATAAAATATGCATATGAAATATAGCTATGCACTGTTGAGGAACTACATGATGTATAATATCCTCTATTTATGATAATGTGAATTGTGGACTCCAATCTTATGATCAAGTTAGTCATGTTGTGTTAGTTTCATTCCATCGAGTCTTGGAGGTATTCATACCCAAAAACTATAGCTGTGTGCCCAGAGCCATGTCAGGTTTCACAATATACGAAATCAAGCCATGATTCAGTAGAATTCAGTCAGTCATGTGACTCAAGAAACCTTATGGTCTCAGTCACTTATCAGATATCAGTAGTATTCTGTCAGTCAATAGAATTTAGTAAGTTCCACTTACGTACAGTTAGTTAAATTATGTTCAGTCTCTTTAGATGGGTGTAGGAGTTAGGACCGAGTGAACCCAAGGATGTATATGAGGGTGTGATTCTTAGCAGTCATCCTTGCGTTCCAAAACTATGTAGCCAGTATAGGTTGAGACATCGCAGTCTGTTATATAAGGGTAGATAAGGTGGCTTAACCTATTATATGAGGGTTCCCACTGTTATCAGTAGAGTTACTTGTTATATGAGGGTTGCTCACATGTTGTCCTTACCAGTGACACGGTATTAACACCCTTCCAGTCAGGGCAAAGATTGGACCCCATCTTAGATATAAAGGCACATATGGGGCATGCCGGTTAAACAACTACCTCCAACAGTTTCAAACTCAGTCTCAGTAAAAGAACTCAGATAGTTCTTCAGATATCAGTCTACTAGGACTGTCAGATACAGTCAAATTCAGTTATAGTGCGAAACTCAGATAGTTCCATCTGATTTAAGACTATCAGATACAGTCGTCCATGTTATCAGAACTACAGTTTCAGCCATATCAGTTATCAGTAAACCATGTATTATCATACAGATCTAGCTATCACATACTCACGATCTCAGTTACTATGTATGTACGTTTGTACTCTTACGTTCATATCAGTCAGTCAATTAGCATTATTCCTACATGTAAACCCTTTGCATTAGCCTACCTCACTCGTATACTTAGTACTCCAGTTGTACTGACGCATTTGCGCTATGGTGCTTTCTTTTTATATTACACCATAGGTTTAGAGACGCGAGCTCCAGACCAGCAGTAGCAGTAGCATTTCCAGTCGCAGTGATTCAATGAGTCCTCTTCATTCGAGGACAATATGATTTGATTTATTCATTATTATTTTAGCCATTTATCAATTTTACGGAGTTAGTTGGAGACATATTCCTTAACTCCTTATTCAGATAGTACTTAGAGACTTTAGGATTTACGCTTAGATTTAGCTTTCAGATTTAGTTTTTAGTTGTTTTGGGTATTTTTTACCCATATGGTTGTTATATTATTTCAGTTGAACCTTATGGCCTATTGTGCATGTTTTTCGCATTATTATGCCATGAATTGCATTATACAGGTACAGATATCAGTCATGGGTTAGCTTGTGGTCCTTCAGAATCATAAGCACCATGTAGCATTTCGATTTAGAAAATCGGGGTGTTATAAACTTGGTATCAGAGCCTAAGGTTGAACAGAGTCCTAGGAATTCTAAAAGCCGCATCTAGTAGAGTCTTGTACATGGGTGTGTTGTGCGCCACATTTATGTACAGACGGCTATGAGATGTTTTAGGAACAGTTTCCTTTCTTCAGTATTTATGTCGTGCTAATAAGCATAATTTCAAGTCAGTCTCTCAGTGTAATCCACTCTTCTCTTATTTCTAAAACATGCCTCCAAAGAAAAGAAATTATCCAACTCCTCAACCCGAAGATCCTTTGGGCGAAGATATTTCTCATGCAGAGTTCAAGACTGGATTTACTGCTCTTGCTCAGTCTGTAGCTACCCAGAATGAACGACCAGCAGTCGTTCCGGCCAACCCAGTGGCCAATTTAGTAGCATCTAGGATTCGGGACTTCACCCAAATGAACCCTCCGTCCTTCTTTGGGTCTAAGATAGACGAGGGTCCTCAGGAATTCACTGAACAAGTACAGAAGGTCATTGATATCATGGGAGTCACTTCTTATCAGAGTGCCGAGTTAGCCGAATACCAATTACAGGATGTTGCTCACACTTTGTATAAGCAGTGGTTAGCAAAAGAGTTAGGGGATGTAGGTCCTGTTGAGTGGGAAGAATTGTCACGACTTTCTTAGATAGATTTTTTCACCAAGAGCTGAGAAAAGCCAAAGTTCTTGAGTTCATCAACCTCAGGTAGGGAAATATGATGGTTAGGGAGTATTCTCTCAAATTTACTCAGCTAGCCAGGTATGCCCCTCATGTGGTTGAAGATAATAGGGCTAAGATGGGCAAGTTCGTTTCAGGGGTAAATGATAGTGTAGTGAATGAGTGTAGATCTGTGATACTCAACAGTGATATGACCTTAGCTAGAATCATGACCCACACTCAACAGATAGAGGAGCAGAAGGTTAAGACTAAGGAGAGGCAGAACAAGAGAGCAAGGGCAGGCAGTTTTAGTTTTGCTCAGCCCAAATCAGAGGGAGGAAATCATTCGCAGTTTCATCCTAAGTCAGTAGTTCCAGCCCCTTCCTCCTCTAGTGCCCCAGTGCTAAAGTTCAGGAATGACAACAGAGACAGAGCATCAGGCTCTAAATCTCAGAGAAGTATTAGCAGTGCCCGCACTTATCCTCAGTGTCAGACCTGTGGTAAGCACCATCAGGGTGTGTGTAGAGTGGGTCAAGGCATTTGTTTTGGTTGTGGCAAGCCAGGACATAGAGTTAGGGATTGTCCTCAAGGTCTGCAAAATTATTCCACAGCTCAGTCCAGTCGCCCGAACCTGCAGGGTGTTAATTCCAGTGCTACTAGTGGGCAACGCCCAAATAGAATCTATGTTTTTCAGACCCGACAGGATCAGAAAAATTCTCCTGATGTCATTACTGGTACGTTACATATTTTCCATGTTCATGTTTATGCTTTGCTAAACCCAGGTGCATCCTTGTCTTTTGTCACTCCACACATAGCAGGCAATTTCAGAATCAGTCCCAAAATTTTAGCAGAGCCCTTTTCAGTCTCTACCCCAGTGGGTAAAACCATTATAGCTCAGCGGGTATACAGGAACTGCCCGGTTATGATATTTTAGAAATCGATACCATCAGATTTAGTCAAGTTAGAGATAACTGATTTTGATGTCATTCTCGGCATGGATTGGCTTCATTCCTGCTATGCCATAGTCGACTACATAAATAGGATAGTTCAGTTTTAGTTCCCAAATAAGCTCTTCCTATAGTGGAAGGGTAGCACTTCATCTTTCAGGGGTCAGCTTGATTCCTACCTTTGGCCAAGGAAAATAATTTCTGACGGGTGTATGTATCATGTCGTACATGTTAAGGATTATATTTCTGAATCACCCAGTATCGAATCAGTCCCAGTGGTTAATGAATATTTAGATGTCTTTCTCGAAGATCTTCCAGGCATTCCTCCCGAAAGGGAAATAGACTTTGGTATAGACCTTCTCCCAGATACTCAACCTATTTTTATTCTGCCATATAGAACAGCACCAACAGAACTCAAGGAACTAAAAGGTCAGTTGATAGATCTCTTAGATAAGGAATTCATCAGGCCCAGTGTATCCCCATGTGGTGAGCCAGTCTTATTCGTGCGCAAGAAAGATGGTTCTCTCAGAATGTGTATTGATTACCGTCAGCTACAAGGTTACGGTCAATTATAGGTATCCGCTGCCTAGGATAGACGACTTGTTTGACCAACTTCAGGGTGCCAGTTATTTCTCCAAGATAGACCTCAGATCAGGCTATCATCATCTCAGAGTTACAGAATATGATATTCCAAAGACAGCTTTTTCTACTCGGTATGGTCACTTTAATTTCTAGTCATGTTCTTTGGTCTTACCAATGCCCCTACAAATTTCATGAACTTGATGAATCGGGTATTCAAGAAGTACTTTGACATATTCTTCATAGTCTTCATAGATGATATTTTGGTGTATTCTCGCATAGAGCGTGATCATTCAGATCATCTCATAATTGTTCTTCAGACTCTCAGGGATAACTAGTTGTTCACCAAGTTCATTAAGAGCAAATTTTGGATAAGATCAGTAGCATTCCTTGACCATATTATTTTCGGTGTTGGCATTAGAGTAGATCCTTAGAAAACCAAATCGGTAAGAAACTGGCCTCGCCCTGTCTCTCCATCAAATATCAGGAGTTTCTTAGGTTCGGCTGGCTATTACTAATGGTTTGTTGAGGGATTTTCTTCTATTGCATCTCCTATATCCAAATTGACTTAGAAGATGGTCAAGTTTCAGTGGTCAGAACCTTGCGAGAAGAGTTTTCAGGAGTTGAAGACTCGACTCACCTCAGCTCTAATTTTAACACTTCCCGACGGTTTCGATGGATTCATAGTATATTGTGATACATCCAAAGTAGGTTTAGGTTGTGTCCTCATGCAGCATGGTAGAGGCATAGCCTACGCCTCCTAACAGTTAAAGCCTCATGAGAAGAATTATCCTACTCATGACCTTGAGTTAGCAGCAGTTATCTTTGCCTTAAAGATATGGAGGCATTATCTATACGGTGTTCATGTAGACATCTTCACAGATCATAAGAGCCTTTAGTATGTCTTTTCCCAGAAAGATCTCAATCTTCGTTAGAGAAGGTGGTTAGAGCTCTTAAAGGATTATGACATGAGTGTCCTTTATCATCCTGGCAAGGCTAATATAGTGGCTGATGCACTCAGTAGACTGTCCATAGGTAGTGTTTCCCATGTTGAGGATAGTAAGAATAAATTAGCTCAGGAAATTCATCAGTTTTCCAGACTAGGCCTTCGCTTAGTCGACTCTTCAGAGGGTGGTGTACGTGTTCAGAGTAGTTCAAATTCATCTCTAGTTTCCGAGGTGAAAGAGAAGAAAGACAGGGATCCTAGCCTTGTCAAGTTAAAAGAGTCAGTTCAGAGTCAGGAAGTAGACGTTTTATCCTAAGGGGGAGATGGTGTTCTTCGTTGTCAAGGTCATCTGTATGTTCCCGGTGTAGCTGACTTAAGGCAGCAAATTCTTACAGAAGCATATAGTGTGTGATACTCTATTCATCCAGGGGCCACTAAGATGTACCCCAACTTGCGGGAGATCTATTGGTGGAGTGGGATAAAAAGAAATGTTGTAGAGTTTCTGGCTAAGTTCTCTACATGTCAACAGTTTAAGATAGTGGATCAGAAACCTAGTGGTTCTATGCAGGAGTTCACTATTCCTACTTAGAAGTGGGAAGAAGTGAACATGTACTTCATGATGAGTTTGCCTATAACACGTCATCAGCATGATTCAGTTTGGTTTATTGTAGATAAAATGACCAAGTCAGATCATTCTCTTTCAGTTCGTACCTCTTATTCAGCCGAGGATTTTGCCAAACTCTACATCACGGAGTTGGTCAGATTACACGGTGTTCCACTATCTATCATCTCAGACAAAAGTACTTAGTTCACCTCTCACTTCTGGAAAGCATTCTAAAAGGGTCTTGGTACCCAAGTTTTTTTCAGTACAGCGTTTCATCCTCGGACAGATGGTCAAGCAGCAAGGACCATTCAGACTCTATAAGATATGCTAAGGGCGTGTATAATTGATTTCAAGGGATACTGGAATGACCACTTGCCTTTGATTGAGTTTGCATACAACAACAACTATCTCTCTAGTATTCAGATGGCTCCATTCGAAGCTCTCTATAGTAGGAGATGTAGGTCTCTGATCGGTTGGTTCAAAGTTTGTGAGACCGCAGTCATAGGGCCTTACTTAGTATTCGATGCCTTGGAGAAAGTTTAGTTTATCAGAGAAAGACTCCGGGTTACTCAGAGCCGACAGAAGTCTTATGCGGATTTTCGTAGAAAAGATCTCAAATTCGAGGTCGATGACTATGTCTATCTCAAGATCTCTCCCATAAAGGGAGTGAAGAGATTCGGCAAGAAGGGAAAGCACAGTGCCCGATATGTCGGTCCCTTTAGGATTCTCAGTCGCTTCGGCAAGGTAGCCTATGAGTTTGAATTGCCTTCATATCTAGCCTCAGTCTATCCAGTCTTCCATGTCTCTTTGCTTAAGAAGTGCATAGGTGACCCAACAGTTGTAGTCCCTATTCAGAGCATTGATATTCAGAATGAAGAAGTCCCTCTAGTCAAGGTTCTTTGGTGGAATCAGTCCATGGAGGGAGCTACTTGGGAAGCAGAAGGAGATATACGAACTAAGTACCCTCATATTTTCTCCGCTAATTCAGACTTAGCTAGAGGTAACCATTTTACTTAAGCTTATTCAGTTACATGTTCAAAATTCCAGTATAAAATTTGTATCAAGTATCAGTGCATAGCTTATCATGCATTCATGAGTTTAGCTTATCAGTCATGCATCAGATATGCATGTTAAGTTGGGATATATTCAGTTTAAAATTCAATTCAATCCTAAAATCATGTGCCAGTTGAGCATGATCAGTGTATGCATCGTTTTATCTTTTCTGCCCTCTCAAGTAGCCATCATTCGAGGATGAATATTTCCAAGAGGGAGATATTGTAATACCCCAAAAAATCAAAACCAATATTAGATCCATGTACAAATATCATGCATAGTACATCATGGTTCTTGTATAGTTTTATGAGTTGGTTAGATGTATATTAAGGCTTCAAATAACTCCCAGCTATCAGACGAATTAAAACATTCCTTACCGATTGAATTCTTGAGAAGGATATTGGTATAGTCAACTTCAAATGAGCATATCTCTCATTATACTTACAATTTTTGAGCTCATGACCTATCAACAGATATATAAGTGAATTATCTTTCCAACTATACCAATTTTCCCTAAATCCGATATCGGAGAAAGACTTATTTCTATTTTACTCCAGCATGTCAAGATGGAAATAGTGTGATGACATTCATGGTAGCTTACCACATTTGTGATGCCCTACCACGAAGTTCATCAGCCTTAGGCAGAATCCAGCTCCTATGTAACGATATTCGTGGTAGCTTACCATATTTGTGATGCCCTACCATGAAGGTCATCAACCTTAGGCAGAAATTGACTCCTAAGTGACGACATTCATGTTAGCTTACCACATTTGTGACGCCCTACCACTAAGGTCGTCAGACTTAGGCAGAAACCATTAATTCCAGTTTCTGTGTGACGACATTTTTGACGGCTTACCATATTTTTGACGCCTTGTCACAAATGTCGTCAGCTATTATTTTTAGCAACTGGGAATTTATTTCATAAGGGTATTTTGGTATTTTCCCTTCATTCTCACAACTTATAACCCTCAAGAAAAGTATTATCTTCCATTCTCTTTACTTTAAAATATCTCAAAAAGCTCTCTCATACACTTTCAACCACAAGATTAGGGTTTCCTCTCAAGATCATCTCCTCAGGAACAAAAATATTCTTTCCCAAATAGGTTAAACCCTAGTGAAGAAAAATCATGGGCAAGCCTAAGGATTTCTTCAAGAACTTTTAGAAACATTAGATCTCTTTCAAGATCAAGCTTAAGGTATGTGTAGTGTTCATCTATGGATCCAATCAGTTCATAGAGCTTAAGAACCATGTTTTAGATACTATTTTGTGAACTTTTTGTGGTGATATAAGCATGTACATGTTGATGATTGTTGTTTAAGTGTCAAGATGATATCTAGAGGTGTTTTCATGGAATATATATGCTTGTTAGTTGAAAACTATGAACCTTAGATGGTGTAAAATGGTACAAGTTATGAAATACACCTACACCTTAAAGAATGCATGGAAGGTGTTCGATAAAATGCTTAGGATGGTAGAAATTCATGTTTATATGGTTCCATGATGTCTAAATGACAAGTCCATGTTAGCTATATACTTTCATATGAATTCCATGCTTTTCATGTGTTGCTATTGTTGTGGTATGAAGCATGTATGATAATGGAGATATACAATATGTACATGAAAAATAGCTATGCACTCCCTACCATGCTTAATATGTTGAGGAACTACATGATGTATAATATTCTCTATTTATGATAATATGAATTGTGGACTCCAATCTTATGATCAAATCAGTCATATTGTGTCAGTTTCCTTCCATCGAGTACTGGGGGTATTCGTACCTGAAAACTATAGATGTGTGCCTAGAGCCATGTCATGTTTCATGATATACAAAATCAAGCCATGATTCAGTAGAATTCAGTCAGTCATGTGACTCAGGAAACCTCATGGTCTTAGTCAGTTATCAGATATCAGTAGTATTCCATCAGTCAATCAAATTCAGTAAGTTCCACTTACGTACAGTCAGTTAAATCATGTTCAGTCTCTTCAGATGAGAGTAGGAGTTAGCATCGAGTGAACCCAAGGATGGGAACTCACATGTATATGAGGGTGTGATTCTTAGCAGTCATCCTTGCGTTTTAAAACTATGTAGCCAGCATAAGTTGAGACATCGCTGCCTTTTATATGAGGGTAGATGAGGTGGATTAACTTGTTATATGAGGTTTCCCACCATTCTCATGAGATTTACCTATTATATGAGGGATGCTCCGAAGTTATCCTTACCAGTGTTGCGATATTGACACCCTTCTAATCAGGGAAGAGATTGGACCCTATCTTAGCCATAATGGCACATGTGGGGCATATCGTTTAAACAAATACCTCCCACAGTTTCAGACTCAGTCTCAGTAAAAAAACTCAGATAGTTCTTCAGATATCAGTATACCAGGACTGTCAGATACAGTCAAATTTAGTTATAGTGCGTAACTTAGATAGTTCCATCAGATTTAATACTATCAGATACAGTCGCCTATGTTATCAGAACTACAGTTTCAACCATTTCATCTTCTTGTAAACCATATATTAGCATAGAGATCTAGCTATCACATACTCACGATCTCAGTTACTATGTATGTATGTTTGTACTCTTACGTTCATATTAGTCAGTCAATTAGCATTATTCCTCTATGTAAACCCTTTGCATTATCCTACCTTACTTGTATACTCAGTACTCCAGTTGTACTGAAGCATTTGCACTATGGTTCTTTATTTTCATGTTACACCATAGGTTCAGAGAAACGAGCTACAGACTAGCAGTAGGAGTAGCATTTCCAGTCGCAGTAATTCAGTGAGTCCTCTTCATTCGAGGATAATATGATTCGATTTATTCATTATTATTTTAGCCAGTTATCAATTTTACGGAGTTAGTTGGAGACATGTTCCTTTAACTCCTTAGTTCAGACAGTACTTAGAGGCTTTGGGATTTATGCTCAGATTTAGCTTTCAGATTCAATTTTCAGTTGTTTTGGGTATTTTTTTGCCCATATGGATGTTATATTATTTCAGTTGAACCTTATGGCCTATTGTAAACAAACCATATGCATTCACAACCTTACATATATATATATATATATATATATATATATCCATGCCGGGGAAGGGAATCAAATTTAGCATACATTTAAAACCATTAACTTGTATATGTGTAGCTTAACCATCCTAGAACCACTCACAGGTAATATTGGTCCAATGTAACCCCCAAACGGGAGCGTGTAGCCACACAAATCAGAGATAACATATGAGAAGGGGATTCCCGAGTGCCTTTCGCTCTCCATGATACATATTTACAAGTGTACTTAGGGGATTCTCGTGTACCCCAAAAGTATCATATATGGCTGCCATGACCAATCCTCATGTCGAAAAATAAGAGTTTCCAATATCTATCCATTAAACTCACACCATCACTATTAGATATCACACCCTCCATTATTGCCCAATTAAAACCATTGCCACACTACCAAATGCACCATTTCATTTAGTATCAACCAAGGCTATAAGTAGTGGTATATTCATACTGACTATAGCTTGCAAGTAATTTCCTTAGCCAACCTTTTTAAGTAAAGGGATTCTCATGTACCCATATATTACATTATCAAATTGACTTGGGGGAATCCTATATACCCCATAAGATGTTTGTTATTAACTTTGCTTAGGAGATTCCTTATACCACATAAAGCTTTCAATTAGACTAACCATAATTACCTAGACCTTATCATTTAACCATTCCAAACTATTTATATCATTTAGGGTTCCGTTATAAAGTTATACCATCCATAGTTCAATGAAAGTCCAACAATTTAACCAAAAACATTCTCATAGGAATTTTATCAAACAAGTTAAGGGCATAGTGTTTCCAAAGCCAAAAGTAAGTACCAATTAACCATTCCCATGCAACCAAATGTTCAAACCAGCATAATAATATGAAAACCATAAGTAAAAGATATGGGAAAACCATAACTAACCTTTATGATCAAAACCCCCAACATATATTTGAAAACTCAAAACCATAAAACATTTATAACATGAAAACCATACATTAAATCATGTCTGTAGTTTAACTAACAATTAGGGAGAAGTAAATTTTCTTAGATTATGAAGATTACTGAGATAAATCAACTTAGTAAGCCCCCAAATTAATCCTATTGATGAAATCGTAGCCTTCCTCGACCCAAAAGCGTTGAGAGAATTTGAGAGTATTTTAAGAGAGTTTGAGTGATTAAAAATATGTTAAATGATGTCCCAAGAGTGATATAAGTCGTGGGGCCTCAAGAGGTTAAGCGGGCAAATATCTGGATTTCCCTCAACTTAAATTGCTTAAAATTCCCACAGGATGGTATGACCACCCCACCCTAACTGTACCGTAGGGTATGAGTTGTACCCTTATCTCATACCCTAAGTCTTTTCTTGGACCCCAACACTTTAAAACATATGACCACCCAAGCCAAACCGTACCCAACCATATGATTAGTCCCTTGCAATCATACCCTAGACAGAATAGAATCACCTAGATTAAAGTTAGGGAAACTTATGACTAACACTTACCATTCGTACCCTAACATATGACCTGTAGTTCTAACTGTTCATTGAACATAAACCAACCAACCTACATTGGTTACTATACAACCAAGACCATGCTAGACGTACCCTATCATACGAGAAGTACCCTAAGTCGTATGATGTTCAGTAGCCAAAAAATGAGAACTTTTTCTAAGGGTAAAAACCCAGTGTGTTTCACCAATGCCCTTACCGCATTCATGGAGTTGACAAATTCGGTGTCTAAACCATATCTCAACTTTTTTGTTATTGTATTTATAGATGATATCTTAGTTTATTCGAAGAGTGGGGATGATTATGAGGAGCGTTTGTGATTTATACTTCAAATATTGAGGGATGAAAAGTTGTATGCTAAGCTTTCCAAGTGAGAATTTTGGTTGGAGTTTGTTTCTTTATAGGGTCATATGGTGACTAGAGGGTATTATGGTTGATCTAGTCAAGGTTCCAGCGGTTTGTTATTGGTCTAGATCTAGTTTGTCCATCAAGATTTGGTGTTTTATTAGCTTGGAAGGTTTTATTGGTATTCTGTTGAAGGTTTCTCAACTATCCCAACTTATTTGATTAAGTTGACTTAAAGAAGATCTCCTTTTAGTGGTCCGATGCTTGTTAGGTGAGTTTTAAAAAGCTCAAGAATTTGTTGACTTCAGCTTCTATTTTGTCTTTACCCAAGAAGGGCGTGGGTTTTATCGTCCTTGATGATACTTTAAATGTTGGGTTAGGTGTTGTGTTGATGTAAGAAAGTATAGTGATTGTGTATGCGTCTCATCAATTAAAGCCTCATGAGAGGAATTATCCTACCCATGGTTTGGAGTTGTGCGTAGTTGTATTTGCCTTGAAGTTGTGGAGGCACTACTTGTATGAAGTCCATTGTAAGATTTTCTCAGATCATCGTACCCTTCAGTACTTCTTGACCCAGCGAGATCTATGAGGTGGCCTCATTGGCTTGAGTTGCTTAGGGATTATCACTTGACCATTCTCTATCATCCGATAAGGCTAATGTAGTTGCGTATACCTTAATCTAAAAGTCGACTAGCATGGGTATCTTGGTGCATCTTTTGACCCAGGAGAGACCTCTAATCTTAGAGGTTCAGTCTTTAGCTAACCAGATGATTAGGCTTGATATTTTGAAACTTAGGTGTGGTTTGGAATTTGTGGAGGCTAGATCTTTTTTGATAGAGCACATTCAAGCTCATCAGTTTGATGATATTAGATTGAGGCTGATTCAAAATAAGGTGCTGCATGGGAAGGCTAAGAAATCCTCACTTGATTCAGATGTAATTTTGCGGATTGGGGGTCGAGTTTGTGTGTCAAGAGTGGGCCACTAGATTAGGTTGATCTTAGAGGAGGCCCATTATTCAAGATATTCCATCTATCTTGGTGTGACTAAGATGTAGCGTCATATGAGATAGCACTACTAGTATGGTGGTATGAGGTGAGATATAGCAGATTTTGTGTCTCGTTGCCTATGTTGTTAGTAGGTGAAGCCGAGCATATAGACCTGGTAGTTTTCTTTAGAGGTTACCTATTCCTGAATGAAAGTAGGAAGGGATCACCATGAATTTCATGACTGGTTTGCCTAGTACAGATCATGGTTCAAATAGTATTTGGGTCATCATAGATCAATTGGCCAAATCAGCTCATTTATTCTGGTTCAGGTCTCATTCAGTGATGATAGGTTGGTCCATATCTATATTTATGAGACTGTGCATCTGCATGGTATGCCAGTGTCCATTATTTCAAATAGAGGTTTTGTGTTCACATCTTACTTTTGGAAGACTTTTTAGGATGAGTTGGGTACTCAGGTTTATCTTTGCACAACATTTCACCCCAGACTGATGGCCAGTTAGAGCGGACTATTCTAGTTTTGGAGGATATACTCTGCTCTTGTGTGATAGAATTTGGTGGCCAGTGGAAGCAATATTTGGCTTTAACAGAGTTTGCATATAATAATAGCTACGATTCCAGTATTGATATAGCTTCTTTTAATACTATGTATGGTAGGCATTGTCTCTTGCCAGTGGGTTGATTTGATGTTTAAGCAATAAGACCTTGAGGTACAAACTTGCATCATGAGTCTTTGGACAGAGTCCGAATCATTCAAGATACACTTCGAGTGGCTCAGAATAAAAAGAATCGCTATCCAGATCGTAGATTTCGTGCCTTAAGATTTGGTGTTGGTAATCATGTTTTCCTTAGAGTTCTACTAATGGAGGGTAGATGATATTTTGGAAGAGGGGCAAGCTTAGCCCCTGGTATATTGATCCATTTTAGATTTTTTGAACTGTTGGTCATGTGGCCTATGAGTTGGCTTTGCCCCCAGCTTTGTCAGCAGTTCATCCAATTTTTTTTTATTTCTATGCTTTACTACAGTATTCCTGATGAGTCTCATGTCATTCATTGGGAGCCAGTTAGATGAGTGGTTGTCCATTGTTGAGAAGCTGGTCTTCATTTTGGGTAGGGATGTTAGGCGGTTGCGGTCTAGAGTTATCCTATGGTTAAGGTTCAGTATCGATATCAACCTTTAGATAAGGCTACTTGGGAGGTCAAGTCTAATATGCGTAGCTCTTATCTCGAGCTCTTCATTAATTCAGGTATTTCTTTGCCTTTGTTCGAGGATGAACCAGATTTTAGTGATGGATGATGTAATGACTTGAAAATTTGATAAAATATGTGAAATGTATGTTTCTGCATGATTTGACTATTTTACCACTCCCCTAGTTGCATTGTGGTATTTATAAGGTGTGGGGGTGATTGACATGGTTCTTAATGCATTTTGGTACGTTTTGTACGATATTGTGGTTATTGGTGGCTTCGAGAGTCTTATTTTAGAACTCTATGGTTATCTTTTGATCCGTGTGACAGATGGTTGAACAGACTATGCCAACATATCCAGAACATCAATTTTAGGATGGTAACATACTTGGTGTACATTTGTGGCTTTTAAATCTCATTTCGACCCTCGATTTGGAAAATTATAATTTCAAGTTTTGGGGATAAACTTTGTGAAAATAATATTTTTTTCAAAATTTTGATATCGCCATTGAGTCTGGAGCATCGAATTTAGTATGGTTGCATAATTCATTTGCGTGTATCGGACTTCAAATGAATCTCGAGCACCCCATTGAAGTCCGTTTGGACTTTAAAAAAATCTGGTGCACCAGGTTGCTAGTGCAACCTAGAAAACAAAGGGTAAAATTCATTTGGGGAGGCCGATTTATGATTTATGAACCTAGTCCAAGTATAAATAGCCCCTTTTACATGATTTTAGCTCATTTTTCACCTTGTCTCTTGAAAGTTAAAACCTAAAATAGTCTGAGAGATTAAAAGTGAAGCTTGTGGGTGCTTAGAAATCTAGATTGACATTTATTTCATGATTCTCTTATGGATATAAGGTAAGAACTCATCTTTTTCTTAGTAAATTTATTGATTAATTTCTCAAAACTCTAAAAATCTTAGGTCTTGATTTTAAACCCCAATTTCACTTCTTTTCACATGAATAATGTTTTAATCTTATAATTACTAGTTTTCATCAATTTAACCATCAAAAAAACTTGGATTCTTGATTTGAACATGGATTTAAAAGATTTTACCTAGTAAAGCTTAAAATTAATTTTTCTTTGATTTGAACCTCGTTTTTACTCCATTTGACTTGGGCTTTTAGCTGTAGATTCCTAAAAGTATGAGGAACACATTTTTGAAGTAAAGTTATGATTTTGTCCTTTATTTTTGAAAATTAATTTAGGGGTTCCATTTTGACCTAGAACAAAAAGTAGGCATATAGGAATTGTTGTCTTTGTTTTGACGCACAGATTCTATATTTTTTGTTTTAGTTGATTTTAGGACCGTTCTTTAGAATTAGGGCTTTGTGGTTGAAGTGTTGAAGGCCGATTTCGACCTTCAAGGTAGGTTATGGCTTAACTCTTCAGACTAGGCTAGGTAGTTAATTTGTATATTAAAATACAAGTTAAGGATGGGAACTAATCATGAAATATGGCTCTCTATATGTTGTGCCCATGTGGAGGCCTAAATATGATGTAATTGTTGAATTTGAGATATCATATGATATGTATGACCTTGCGGGGTCTTATGTGATGTTGATCGCCTGGAATACATGTGAATAATTGTATTGTGTTGTTAAAAATGTCTATTGTGGTGCCTTTGGCGTATTGTGATATATTCATACTTAGTGGGCATATGAATCATGTAGAAAATTCATGGATAGTGGAAATAGTTAGTGAATATTGGCTCACGTGGTTGTGGAATTGTAACAGTGTGGTTGGTTGTGTAAATACATCATATGGATTGGTTGTGAAAATAAATCATGTAGATTGATTGTGGAAATACTCATTTTGTATGGTTGTGAACATTGCATCATCATTCTCATATCATCATATGCATCATTTTACTTGTTTATTTTATTGCTTTACATTTACTTGTTGTTATATATGTGTACTTAATTTGTGTCATATGTTATGTATGTGCTTTGAAATTATTAGAAATATTGGAAATACTAGAAATACTTAAAATATGTGAAATCTAGATAATACTGAATATTAGTGTCGGATATTGAATATTATGGATCTTCTCCAAAGGATTATACCAGAGAAGACTCGATGGCTGTGTGTCAACTTCAAGGTTGTGTGTCAATCTCAAGGTTGTATGCCAATCTCAAAGCTGTGTTCCAAACTCAAGAATGTGTGTCAACCTCAAGGTCGTGAGCCAACCTCATGCATAATCATCATCAGCAGCAACAACACTTTATACATTACATTTGCTTTATTAGGTTGATGTTGTAATTGAATTTACATATTGACTTGTTATATGTCTACTTTCTCTATATTCTGTTACTTATACTTGACCATCACGTATATATATGTTCTTCTGTATTTATACTTGTATGTGATATTATGTATACTTGTATTATACTTGTTGTATTGTTGTTGTATTTGTGCTATCTATTAGACCTGTTAGTGCAAGCGGTGTGGGCTACTGTTGTGAGAAATTTTGTGACTGCAAGTAATGTTCCCTTAGTTTGTATTTTGCGTACCTTATTTTATACTTTGCTCGGTCAGCCTATAATACCTAATGAGTACAAGCAGACCGTATTCACTCCTATTATACCCTTCTGGTGCAGATCTAGGTTCGGGTGTACCTCACGTTGCTTGATTCGAGCAATTCTTGGAGCTTTCAAAGTAGTTGATGATTTTCAGGCGTTTGGATGTTTTCTACTTCCTTTCTATATGAAGTATGTCTTTATCTTCCTTTTAGAGTCAGATTCTTGTATTTGGAATCTTGTGTACTCCATTCTGATTTGAGTTGTATTAGATACGTTCTTATACTATTGACACCTGTTTTTGGGAGTTTGTTATGTTTTCTTCCGTATTTATTATACTTGAATGGTTCAGCTTCGTTCTAGAAGCCTTATCTTGTGGTTATTATTGTCTTTTTCCCTTTGTGTATCGGTTAGGGTGATATCCTTGCTTATCAAGGTTCGTCGCGACAAGTGTCATCATGACCCTTTGGATTTTGGATTGTGATAAGATTTTACCTTTTCTTAATATTTTCTTACTATTATGAGTACATAGGATTATCTTCTTCTTAGAATGTGCTAAATTTTGATAGATAATAATTAACCTTATTCATGTTTTTTTTTATTTAGATAGATAATAACTAACCCGATTCTTATTTTTCAAAAAGATCATAATTTGATTTATCTATTTTACTATGTATTTTACATTTTCTTAATATTTTAGTATAATTATGAGTACATAGGAGGACCTCCTTCTTAAAATGTCCTAATTTGGGATAAGTAATAATTAACCTAATTTTTTTTTTCTCAAAAGGATCATAATCTGATTTACCCATTTTATTATGAATTTTACCTTTTCTTAGTATTTTCTAAGTATTGTGAAGTGAAATGAAATGAATTGAGCTAAAATGAGATAAAATACAGGTCATAACCTAACTCAATTCTTATTTATGATTTTTAATTTGATTAATAGATTATTTGTTCTTTTATGATTTTTTTAATACCTTATAAAATTATGGATTTTATTTATTATGACTATATATATAATATATTAGATAAAAGATAAATATTTTTGAAAATAGTTTGATAGGAATTTCTTGTGAGCTAGTTTGAATCATATATTACTCTAATATTTGATAGGGTGAAATGGATTGGTCAAATATAGAATAAACTGATAACATGTAATGACATGTTCTATCATTTCAGAAAAATATTTTTGGTAAAGGTATACAAATCTCATTCATCATAAGTGTTAGGATCAATTTCATGGTATGTAAGTGCATTAGTAATTAATTAAGGTCATACAACACCCCAGGAACAAAGTTAAGTTGAAAGTGACCTTATCGATTTAGTTTTTGATTAAGTTTAATTTATTATAAATGTCAAATGAGTACTCCTCCTAGATTATAAAGATTTATGTGTCCCGAATAACCGTAAAATCAAAGATGTCTTGAGTATTCTTTTCAACATTACAAATGCTTATTAATTTGGCATCTGAGTTTAAAGTTATGACTGTTTTACTAAAGATTGTCTATGCTGAAAAGCAGAGGCCATTGTAGCGGGATCAGGCCGATGTAGAGGGATTAGGTCGCTATAGCGAGAATTTTTTCGCTATTGCCGAATGACAGCAGTTTATAAGCTTATTTTTTACGGTTTTCAATTTTAAGATTCAAAATAGTTATTCCCAAAATTCTTAGAATAGCATTAGATTGATCATGATTGTGGTAGAAAGTTAACCAAAATGGAATTTTTAGGTTTAAAGTGAATTAATGCGAAAGTTGAGGTCATGATGGCAACTCTCGAGACCCAACCTCAGTAGGCAATTCAATTACCCCAAAAAAGAATGAAATGTAAAATTTAAAAACAAAATAAGATAAACAAGACTTCAAGAGTGAAGTCGAGTCAACACAACATACAATAAGTGGAAGTCTGAAAGAAAATTTTATAATAACCCATAAAATCTGGTGACATAAATACAAGAGCATCTAAAATAAGATTGTATTTGAAGAAAGTACATAACACGTCTTTGAACAAAAATAAAGATAGAATAAAGGTAAGAAGTGATTCAACATTAGCTCTGAATTTTAGAGTGTGCCAGTACATTGAAGTCAACCAGTAAATAGCACAATCAGTTATCACGCTTCATATTCAAACTAGGATGTGCACTAGAATGGCACAGTGGGGGTGAGTACAGTCTACTTTTACTTATTAGGTATCATAGGTCGACTGAGCAAAGTGAAAAATAATACAAGTGACTACAATGAACACACAAAGAATCATTTGAAAGGGAATCGATGATGTAAATAGATTCTTTGGTGTTAAATGTTTTGCCAAAACTACTCAAAACGAGGCTTAGTAGAAAGATGAATGAGCTGAAAGAGAAATTGTTATTGAAATTAACCATATCTTTGACCATTAGAAATGACTCCTTTTGTTGTATGCCTTATTTGAGGCCCCAGAGAGGTTCATATGTTTTATATATACTAGTTTAGGTGTACGCATCTTGCGCGTGTATCTTACTTTAATGAGTTCAAATATTACATTAAATATGATATTTGTTTAAATAATAAAGATGAATATAATAATTAAATTTAATATTTTTGAGTATGTAAAGATGGAGAATTTATTTACTAAACCTAATCTATATCAAAAATATTTTTAAAAGTCGATTGACATTCATCTACCATCTGTAAATTGCAACAAAACAATACAATGATAGAGACATCAAAATAATACAATTAAATACAACTTTTTCAGAGTCGTTCGACACTCATTTACTACCTGTATACAATAACAAAATAATACGATAATAGCGATATCAAAATAATACAACTAAACCTAACCTTTACATAAAAAAATTCTTTGAAGCCGACCAACATTTATCTATCATCTGTAAACTGCAACAAAATAATACAATAAAAGTGATATCAAAACAATACAATTAAACTTAAATTTTACACACAAAAATTTCAAAAAGCCGATCAAGATTTATCTATGAACACCTAGCCTTTACCTTGAAAACCTAATCTTTACACAAGAAATTCTTCAAAGTCAATCGACAATCATCTACGACCTGTAAAATATATAAAAAAATATAATAGTGATCACAAAGTTTTGATTTTGATCCAACTAATTTTTGTCTGTGAAAATTTTGACCCTAAAGAATAATTTTGAATGAAAATAAAGAAGAGCAAAAGGAAAAAGATATTTCACTAAAAAAATAAAAATAAGAGAAACAAATTAATTGAACGGAAGTATATATAAGACATTATCATTTGGGAGTTTTCTTTTTCTCAGTATCATTTGGGAGTTCATGATCATGAATCATGAATATACATGCAACTGGCTTTTACGGTTTACGATATTCCACGCTCAATTCCTTTAAGCGAAGAAATGGACTTGAATATGCTATATTTAGATAGATATAATTAACCTGATTCTTCTTTTCTAAGAAAGATCATAATTTGATTTATCCGATTTATCCATTTCACTATGCATTTTATATTTTCTTAATATTTTCTTATTATTATGAGTACATAAGATGACTTCTTCTTGGAATGTGCCAAATTATAGCTAGATAATAATTAACCTAAATCTTCTTTTTTTTCTAGAAAGATCATTATCTGATTAATCCATTTTAATATGCGTTTTACCTTTTCTTAATATGTTTTAATATTATGAATTGAAATGAATTAAGCTTAAATGGGATAAAATACAAGTAGTAATCCAACTCGCTCAATTCTTACTTAAAATTTTTAATTTAATTAATTGATTATTTATTCTCTTATCATTTTTAATACATTATAAAATAATTATTTTATTTATTATGGCGTTATATAATATATCAAATAAAAGATATATTGTTTTGAAAATAGTTTGATAAGATTTATCGCGAGTCAATTTGATCCATATATTACTCCAATATTTGATGGGCTGAAATATAACAACAATAAACTCAATGTATTCCCATAAAGTGGGGTCTGGAGAGGGTAATAAAAAAAAATAGAACAAAAGAATAACGTGTCAAAACATGAACAAATTGGACTAGTTATATTATCATTGGCAAATGTAGGTAGCAAAATCATATCTTACCTCCTTATATTCATTCAACTAGTGAACTTGGCCATGCTTCGCGCGATATAGAAAAAGAATATTTGATTCATGAAACTAATTTTTTATTTTATTTTAAAAAAAATTTTCAACCTTCATTCAAATAAAGGTTAGATTCTAAATCCTAATTTATTTTATCACTTAATTTTATATTTAATTTGACTCCTCTGGTATTAGCTTCACTGAACAAAATAATTTTTTAAATTATCACCATCCACCTAAATATCTAACACATTCACTTATCCATTTAAATGCATTGTCCAAGATATATTGGGGCTAATAAGTCATTTTCTTTGCATATTATTTCTATATAGAGTTATGAGATATGATAAATAATAAAGTATAGAAGTCATCAAAGAAATAATATACACTTAAAGTGATAAGTAAAATAAATATTTATGGCATGTCATTTTGTGATTTAATTATCTAAAATATAGAAGCATCATGTGAATTGTCATAAAATAATACATCTTGCAGAATGATTAGAATAGAAAAAATAGAAATAACACGAAAATGAAAACTCAGACACGATAATTTGCCTCATAGCCTTTCCCTTAAAACAATTGTCTAATTAAAAATAAAAAGTCCAAGATCCTATTTGTAAGAGTAAAAAATGAAAATCACCTCATTAACCATGATAATGGACAAACATATTGTAACGAAAAGTCATCAAACTGTAATTAAATTAATCTACAATATAAACATACATAGCAAACATATTAAGTTGCAAGCTTTTATTTTTATAAATGAACATATGTATAAGGGTGCGAGTAGGAAAGAAACTTGAGAGTAGCATTTACAAAAGTTATAACCCATTTACAGATACTTTTCAACAAAAATACATGGATAAACTTTAATATAAAATAGCTAGCAAAGTGATAATACTTTATCATCACACTAAAATCCTCATAAAAACTAAGTAGATACCAATATGTATTTTCAAGTGTATGTTCATTTCCCTTTTCTTTGTTGTTGCACTACTTCCCCTCTTCACTCATTCTGAAGCAGCAAGTTTCGAGGTTCGAAACAATTGTGGTTACACTATCTGGACAATAATCTCCTTGAATGTCAATCTTTGTGACAACCCCCAATGACATTAGCTAAATATTTTCTAAACTAATATATGAAAAAATTAGAACTTGAAAGAGAACATAAGACCGAAATGAAAAGATAAAGAGATTCATTAAAAACCTAAATTTTCATAACTAATGGAGAAGAATTGAGAAGGACAGTATAGAAGGAAAAATGAGGAATGTTTATGTGGAGAAATGTTTATGCATTAGAAATGATTTTCTTCACTATTTATACTAACCAAAAGGATTAGAAAGATAATATCAAAAAATAATTTAACGAATATGAGTATTAAGTGCATTAATTTTATTTAATTGAGTGTTTATTGTAAAGACTTACATTGTAAAACATGGGCCTTTACTATATATTTATGTCTAGGAATAAAATAATTGTGATCTTTGAGTTAATGTCGTGAAAATGTAATTGTTCCTTATTATGTGATTGTTACGTTTTCTCTTTTAAAAGAATAAAAAAGATTTTTAACATATAAAATATAAAAAAAGGCAAAAAAATATGGTTAAAGATAAATACCTTTCTTGACATTCTAGATATGCCATATCAGCAATATAGGTATATATGTTAAAAAAAAAATTAATTTGGACCTATAATCTCAAAAGTGTATAGATTCATGGTAAAAAATCTAAAAATTGAATCCATCAAATATAAATTCTGAATCCACCTCTTCATAGTAATGCACCATGTTCTTGAACTCTTAGACTATGCAAGTAATCAAGAACATGTATATCACCTCCCTTAGCTTCTAAACAACAAAACTTTACACCTTCTAGCTGCATTTGTTTTTTATTCAAATTGTAAATATCTTGCTTCACTGGATTTGGTTAAAAAGTAAATCATAGAGCAATTATGTACACACTTTTCTGTAAAAATTCTTGTCACCTTATTGTTTTCACATGTGAATCATACTATATTTCACCACTATTTTGTTAAAGGAAAAAAAGATCCATCTCATAGATCGTGTAGGTAGTTTCCAAATCTCTAAACATTATTTTTGAAATGACAAATCTATATACATCTAATGTAATTCAGATTTGGTCGAATCGATTCTCATAGAATAAAAGTGCTATAAAATTTTGAGACGAAAAGAGAGAAAAAAAGAGGTTATACTATAAACATCAAACGATCAAAATTGTTCAGCTCCTTATATTGTTTTTTCTTTTCAAAGGATAATAACTTTTCTGTCTTCTCTTCTGACCAAAGAACACTTCTTACTTTTCTGAACAATATTTCCCTATTTGTTTAGATTCAGAAGGCTTATTATATTCACTAAACTTATTTGCATACAATATTGCGAAAAAGGTGGAGCAAACATCATAACCTTAAACCAGAGAATCACACATCTAGTATTTTTACTTGGTTGAAGGTACCTTCTCCAGCTTTCGTTCTGGCTTAAGGAATAGATCATTTTCGATGAAGATGAAATTGGCGATGACAATAGTACCGACGATTTCGCCATGAATAGAAGCTAGGTTAATTAACAAACTCCATTTTCTATGTGTCATCCTTCGATCTTCTTCTTTCAAAATTCTTTAATCTCAATATCGCCATATCATTTTCCCTTAAATAGGTCCATTTGAACACGCTGAAGATGACACAAATATAAATTTTACTATCAAAGAATATCTATGAACACATTAATAAATATCACAAGATAAATTTAACTATAGATACAAAATAAGAAAATGAAAATATGAACTTCATTGAACTTGAGTTGCACTTTGAGATTGTTTATTCCTTTAATTGCTAAAAATAGTCACGTGTTTTAGAATTTCACAATGGAAAGTTGAGGCTAATTGTGTGTGGGTTATATGAGAGCTTCGATATTAAAGAGATGTTTAATGTGTAGATAAACATGACAATCAGTTACCAATTTTTGGGTTTCTACAACGCAAAGTTGAAGCTTACTGATGTTTAATGTGTAGATAAACGTGATAATTAATTACCAACTCTTGGGTTTCTTAAATTAAGTTAAGGCTGGTTATGAATTCTTCTTAACATATTTTAACTTTGTAAATAATTAGAAGATAGATAATAAAATAGCAATATAAGTTCAAAAAAGAGAGAAAAAAGAAAATATAAATGGAGATCATTAGGAGGTGCCACATCAGCAGCCTCCAATGTCTTTTATATATATATATATATATATATATATATATATATATATATATATTGATCGTCTTATAAGTACTTCCAATATTATTATTTTGTCCCTTTATTCTTTTTTTTTTAATCGGAAATAACTTCTTTAGCTTTCAAGGTACGAGTATAATCAATGTATGCACTACTTTTCAAAACTACACGTATGAGATTACAAAAAAATGTTATTTTTATTTTTTGAATGAGGATTGAATTTATATATTATTTTCTTATAATCAAAAAATAATTTTAATTTTTTTACCGTTCCTTAGGTGCTACTATTTATTTTACTCCCTTGATGACTCAAACTTCCAACTATTAGGCTGGAAGTAAGTGATGCTTATCATCCTAGCGATTCTCCCTTATCTATGTTTCTGGCATTAATTGTGGTATGAACTCAAGTTGACTTATAAATCATGAATTAATGTCTCTAAAGATTGAAACTGATAAAAGCTAACACACTAATTTGATAAATTATGTATTTTTAGGAAATATTATTTTTTTTTCGATCAATTCTTCTTTTAATTCATATTTAAAATAGATGTATAAAATGGAATGGTTGTCATTTTTTTTAAAAGGGGTATAACGCTCCTTCCAGACCGCTTTACTTATCATGTTTTTTTTTTCATACCCCTTGAAAAAAAAATTAACTTGAAGGTAATTTGAATAAATTACTTATTACTTATTTCTATGTAATACTTCTTTGTTTTGCACCACATTAATATCTTTTCTTTTTTATGACTAAGAATAAATGTAGAAGCAAACAACTAATTATATCATGATTTTCTAAAATAACAAATATCATAGACCATCTATGTTTTGTAAGGATGACTAGTAAAGTAGTTCGGAAGGAGCAGTTGCTTGTTTTTAACTTTCATTTTAGTTATAAATATGGAGAGACATTAGTATAATGCGAAAATAGAAAAGAATAAAACTGAGAGGAGTAATGAATAGTAGGGGTAGGCAGAAACCTCAAAAAACTAGATTGAACTAAATTAATTCAATTTTTTAGTTTCGATTTGGTTATGGTTTATGTTTTCAAAATTTTTCTGTTTGGTTCGTTTTTCGGTATCGAATTATTTTATACATCATTTTTATAGTTCACATTCAGCATATTTTATCAAATTTCACTTCAATCCTTGGGGAAAGTACATCTATGCTGCATAGGAGCAAACTATTTATTTCTAATTGTCTCCTTAAATAAAATATTTTTCTAGCTAATTACATAAAATATTCCCTTCCCCTTTATTTTTAGTTATTGATATCCCTTTTAATTCTTTTTCTTTTTATTTCTCTATTTCTTTTATATTTCGCTCCTTTTCCTTTTTCATTCGTTTCCTTTTTTTCTTTTTATGCTTCTTTGATCATTTATTTTTTGTATAAAATTATTCTATTCTTTGTTTTTTTCTTACACTATAATCTAATTCATACTCACATTTTATTTTATATATTTCTTTTCTTGTCCTTTTTGCTTTCTTTTTTATTGTTTCTCGTTCATTTCTTTATTCATGCATTTTTTTCTCCAATTTTTTTCTTTTATTTTTCTAGTTTTTTCTTTTACTTTTGCATTTTTAATTATCTTTTTATTTTTTAATTTCTTTATTTATTGTTCCTTTTCTTCTTATTTATTTATTTATTTATTTATTTTTTCTTTAATTTTTTCCTCTACTTCTTTTTTCTTTTTTCCCCTTTAGTTGGTTCCTTTTATTTTTGTACTTTTGTATTTTTATTTTTATCATTGTTTTTTCAATTGCTTAATTTCTTGTTTCCTATTCATTTCTTCTTTTTTTTCCTTTTTAAATTTATTTCTTTATTCTTTTTATTTTTCCTTTTTTCATTCATTTTTTACTCAAATCATAATATTCTTTATTTTTTCATCACAAACTAATTTTATTTTTTCATTTCTTTATTATTTTTGTTATTTTATTTTATAATTTTATTTGATTCTCTTTTCTTTTTTCATTTACTTCAGTTCGTAATGATACCATCACAATATAGCTATATACTTTCATTTTATCATTCATGTCTGCTTTAATCATTAGTGGAACCTCCATGATACCATGATAGTATATATATGTATATATAGTATCCAAGAAATTTATTATGAATTTTGAAATTCTTTTCAAAAGCAAATTATTCTTTTTAAATAATTTGAGGCCTATGCTGGGTATCATCAATTAGATTTTTCTTTTTCTAAGTCAATTAATGTTTCAAAAGTATTGAATACCATAAATGGTGCAGATCACTGCTGAACTTCTATCATCACAGGGTTTTACGATTTCTCATGCTAATAGCTCAGTCGTTGCTTCACCTTTCAAAAGGAAGGCTAGAGTCCTACTTATGGGTCTTAAAGATCCAACGATCATGATAAGTGCCAGTAGGAAGGATTTGATAAGAAATAAATATATATATATATATATATATATATATATATATATAGAGAGAGAGAGAGAGAGAGAGACATACATACATACATACATACATACATACAAACATATAGTATACACATTCACATGGTATCATTGGGTTTGTTTCAGTCCATAATGATACCATCATAATAGTCATGGTATCATTTATATATGTTTTAATCTTTTGGGGAGATCTCTATAAAACCATCACAATATATCTATATGTTGTCATGATTTTTGTGATATCGATTTTAATCCTTCTGCCATCATAGTATATATATTCGTACATAGTATCCTCAGATTTGATTAAATCCATAATGATACTATAATGACTCAAAACATCATTATACGAAAATAGTGAGTAAAACCACAACTTAGTTCTTCCTTAGTCCAAAATTGTGAAATTCAGGGCTTGCTTAGTTTTAGGTGTATTTTCAATATGGTATGGTCTTGGAAAATCTTGTATTTATTCATGGGTTAATTGGTGGTTTAAAGTTGTTAATGTGTTATATGGTAAGTTTAGGAAGTTGTAGAAACTTCTAATGCGTAAAATGGTTTAGTAAAACTCCAATTATAACAGTTATCGTGAAACGGTCAGTTCATAATATTAAAAATAATGAAATATAGTATAGACTTGATTTGACTCTATTTTGGAATGTAAGCTGAAATGTAGTTATCATGTTGCATTGAGCATTGGATTGATATTTTACATTGTAATGATATTGGGATCGGGTGTCAGACCGACACTGTTTGTCACACTGACATTTGTAGATGGACTGAGCCCATTCCCTTTAGGTCATATATGAGGGTCCCTACTAATACTAGTATGTTTGTACATCTTGCATGCCTACAATAATTATTACATTTACACCTATATTGCCTTGACTATTGTTGATTGAATCTAACAGTGTAAATGATGTGTTAGTATAACTTGAGAATTGATAATATTTGTTGAGTTCATGAGTTGAAATATTATGATTGTACCTGATTGTCAACTAATTGTGAGTTTTGTCTTGGTTGCTTCTTACATGAATTTGTCGTCATTATTTGTATGTTGTTAAGTTAACCTATGATGCCTACTAATACATACTTGTTATCCTAATACTACCTATACTCTTTTTTTATTGAATGCAAAGTTTGTTCTAATAATTAAGATGAAACATTGACTCAAGTTCGTAAGACTAGAATAGATTCAAGGGTGAGTGTAATATCCCACACTTTTTCTAGCTTAAATTCGTTCCTAGAATGTTAAGAAATAGCTTCCAAAATGAAGAATATTTATTTCCTATGAAATTTTTCATATTTAGATCTCCCATTGTAAGGGAAATTGAATTAGCTTTCTATTGATACCAAATTTGCCCAATTCCGACACTCGGTGAAGGAGTTATGAGGTTTTTAAGTTAACAGTGTGCCACCTAGGCACTTGGCGCATCGCGGAGGGGGGTAAAATGATGATTGTCAAATTCTAGTAGATCTCCATGATAGCCAAGCATTACAGAGAATCAATAATTCCTAATTATCCTATTCTAGTAGACCGACATAATATTGGTACATCGCGGAGAAGGCCAATTTCTCAGTTGTCGATTTCCAGTAGCCTGACGCGATATTGGTGCATCGTGAAGAGGGACAATTTCTCACTTTTCCATTTATAGTAGACTGAAGCGATATTGGTTCATCGCACCTGTGGCTAAAATGGCATTCCAAAGGGGCACCACAATAGTGGCGCGTCGCGGAGTCATCCCAGTTCCCAATTGTCCTATTTTCAGTGAGCCATCGCGATTGTGGCGCGTCGCAGTGACCAGCCAAATAAAAAAATATTATCCTTTTCCTGTTCTGCTTAGAAGTTTAAAAAAGGTATTTTGGTCAATTTTCAAGGCCCCAATCTACCCAAACACAAGATTTATCATATTCAAAGCATTTGTGCTTATTATTCATCATTCTCTTCAAAATCAAAATCCTAGAGCTCTAAAACCTCTTTTCCAAGAAACTAAAATCCTCCTTTGATTCTCCAAGAAAGATTCAGATTGATGATTCCCAAGGCAAGACAAGCAAGAATCCATCTCCAAGAACTCAACTACGAATCAATATTTAAGTTTTTCCATCTAATCATCAATCAAGGTATGTGGAGTTTATGAACAAGGATCTTATTCTATCCTTGTGCCCAAAACCAAGTTTGTATTAAAAGTTATATGATTTTGAATGGTTATTCATGAGATTTGAATTAGGGTTCATACCCATTGTTGCTCTTTGCAAGATTTTGAGATTTCAAGTATTTTAGAAGTTGAATTGCATGTCTATTTTCATATTTTCATGCCTATTGCAGTAATTTAAAGATTTTGAGATGAATTATCATTGTTTTCAATATCAAACATGATTATTATGATATTTTGACATGATATTGAAGCATGTGTTATCATCCCAAGATTGAATATTACTATTTTAAGAAAGATAATGCTTTAAGCTTCCTATTATCAAATTATTTACAGATTTTTAGTAAAGCTTTAATCTTTTGATCATCGAATTAGTTATGGAATCCACTTTTTAGATTTATTACAGATTATAGAATTCAGATCATCTTTATTTATAGATTTTATCAGATAAATGCATAATTGGTTTTAGATAAACCCTTATGCTAGTTTTAAAGTGGATTTCCAATAGAATGAACATAGCAAATAAAAAGGGAGTAGTATTTAGCACTGAGCGGAAAGTATGGGAATAGCATGCCCTATCTTCCACAGAACTACGTAGCCAATGTAGGTACAGATTTTGAGATTATTCCAATTTCTATATCGATGACAGATTTAGCTTGTGATCGATCACTTGGAAAGTAGGTTATACTCCCTAGCAAGAGTATGACCCCTCTCCCCAATGTGAGGTTTCTTCCTTAGGAGGACGAGACGTTGGAATCTATGTAGCTCGCAAGGTTTATATCAGTTAACAGAACCTCCTTTAAGATAAAGTGTTTTTCTTACAGTTTAATAGTAAATATTTTCAGAAAACTAAATGTAAAGGTGTAATACTTTGTACTTTTCCTGGCTAATTTCATCTTAAGAATGTCTAGTATTAGTTTCTAAATGGAATGATGGTTATTCCATGAGGAATTTTCAAGATTTTTACTTTTTGTCATGTGAGAAATTCAATAAAATTTCCGTTGATATAAGATTTGCCCAAATCCGATAACTGGGTCAGAAATTACGACTATTTCAAGTTTTTGTCATAAAACAACTCCATATTAGTCAATGGTGCGCCACGCCAAAAGAGGAAATTGCATTTGGAAAATTCTAGTAGGGGTCTGCAATTATGGTGTGTCGCACCAGGGCCCAAATTCAGAATTGTCCTTTTCCAGTGTCTTAACGCGATTTCCTCCGTGTCGCACCAAAGTTCTAGGTCGCAAAAGAAGGGGCAAAGCGATGGCTCCACATCGCGCTAGGGGTTCAGTTCGGGAAAATTTTACTGAGATTAAATGAAACATCCAAGGTTAAAAGGGTCAACTTATCACCCTTATTTAAGCCCTTTAACACGTGATTCAGCCATATTTCACCCAAAATATACTAGTTTCTCTCCAGAAGAAACTAGGGTTTTTATAGAAGATACAATTTCAAGAATTTCTCACCGTCAATCTTCATGAAATCACGAACTAAGGTATGCTTAGTGTTCATTCATGGACTCCTTTCGTCCATGAATCCCAAGAATCCCTTTTCTAAATTTAAGTTTATGGATTTTCTTATGAATTTCATGTTTGGGCTGCTCTTGTTCATGTGGATAATGAAAAATTGAATTCTATTCCATGTTGGGTGATAAATTCTATATGGGTTAAATTATTATAGATATAGATTCATGCAAACCTACGATTAACTTGAATGATGAAATTAGAATTGAACCATGATGTTTAATTATTATAAAATGATGTTTACATGTACCATGCCTACAATATGTTTGATTAAATGTCTAGATGAAGGAAAAGTGCCTAACTAGCATAATACCATGAAATCTCCATGTATGTACAAGTTATGCCTATCACATGTTTTGAAAAAATACTTCAATAAATGTATTATGGATTATGATGTTAGTTATATGTCCAAGTAAGTTATGCTTGGTCAGTTTCCTTCCATCAAGTCCTGGAGGTACTCGTACCCGAAACATTAGCTGTGTACCTAGAGTCATATCATGTTTTCACGATACTCTCAGTCAAGCTATGATCCTTATAATTCAGACTGTATTATGACTCAGGAAATCTCCATGATCTAATGAACTTGTTCGGTTGTCAGATATCAGTAGTATTCTATCAGTCAACAGAATTCAGTAACTCAGCCCATGTTCAGTTCAGTAAATCATGTTCAGATTCTATTCAAATGGGAGTAGGAATTAGCACCAAGTGAACCCAAGGATGGGAATACATACTATCAGATGAGGGTGTGATTCTTAGAAGTCATCCTTGCATTCCAGAACTGTGTAGCCAGCATAGGTTGAGACATCAACACTGTCCAATAAAGGTTGATGAGGTGGATAAGCACTATCAGATAAGGGCCCCACCATTCTATTTTGGGGACACTATCAGATAAGGGTCACCCATAGCTTGTCCTTACTAGTGGTGTGTATTGACACCCTTCTAATTGGGGTTACAGATTAGACCCCAACTAAGACATAATGGCATATTAGGGGCATGTCGGTTAGATAACTACTTCCTATAGTTTCATGTTATAGAATTAGGACTGTCAGATATAGTTATTCAGTCTGAGTAATAAAACTCAGATAGTTCTTCAAATTTTAGGACTGTCAGATACAGTCAAGTCAGATACAGTACAAAACTTAGATAGTTCCATTAAATTTAGGATTGTCAGATACAGTCACTCATGTTATCAGTTATATTCAGATTCAGTAATCATGTTATCACAGTATTAGTGTTAGTGGTTATGTCTCATACATATATTCTCATGCTCATGATAGTTAGTCAGTTATTATTATTGTTCATGCATATGAACCCCATGCATGCAGCCTACCTTACATGCATACTAATACATTCAAAGTACTGATGCATTTGCGCTATGATGTCTTATACCATAGGTTTAGAGACATGAGCTCTAGAGCAATAGTAGATTCTAGATATCTGCAGACAGAGTTAGAAGTGAGTCCTAATCTTTTAAGGACATGATTATTTCCCTATTATCTCATTAACCAGTTTATTAGTTGGAGTTAGCTGGGGACATGTCCCATCAACTCCTTACTCAAATGGTTCAGTCAGTTAGAGGCTTTCTAGACTATTATATTTCAGACTTCAGTATGTTCAATTTTGTTTTAGGTATTCTATTACCCCACAAAGATGTTATATCCTTCAGATCATGTCCAGTATTGAACCTTATAGCCTTTTAGTTCATGTTTCTGCATTATAGAGTACTTTATGCAGTATACAGATACAGATATCGGTCATGGGTTAGCTTATGGTCCTTTGGGGTCATGTGCACTGTGTAGCATTACGAGTATTAGGCTCGGGACATTACAAACTTGGTATCAGAGCCTAAGGTTCAATAGTGTCCTAGAAAGTCTGAAAGCCATATCTAGTAGAGTCTTATACATGGGTGTGTTGTACACCATATTTATGTACAGAAGTCTATAAGATGTTTTAGGAATAGTTTTTGCTCTTTCAGTATTCATGTTTTGCCAGTAATCATAATCTCAAGTCAATCTCTCAGTCTAATATGCTTCCTCATTTCTTCTACAAAACATACCTCCTAAAAGAAGAAATAGAAATCAATCAGCCCCTCAGACTGAAGATCCTTTTAGGTGATCATGTTTCTCATGCGAAGTTCAGGGCCGCATTCACTAATCTTGCACAGTCAGTTGTCACTCAAAATGAATGGTCAACAATTATTTCAGCTACCTAGTGGCCAATTTAGTTGCAACTAGGATTCGGGACTTCACCCGAATGAATCCTCTGTCCTTTCTTGGGTCTAAGGTAGATGAGGACCTTCAGGAATTTATTGACCAGGTTCAGAAGGTGACAAACATCATGGGGGTGACTACTGTTAAGAGTGCTGAGCTAGCTAAATATCAATTACAAGATGTGGCTCATACTTGGTTCAAATAGTGGAAGTCAGAGAGGTCAGATGATGCAAGTCCTACAGAGTGGGAGGAGTTTGTCATTGTATTCTTAGATAGATTCTTTCTCCAAAAGCTTAGAGAGGCTAAGGTGCTAGGATTCATCAACCTTAGGCGGGAGAATATGATAGTGAAAGAGTATTCTCTTAAGTTTACTCAATTAGCCAGATATGCCCCTCATGTGGTTGCAGAAAGCAGAGCCAAGATGAGTAAGTTTGCTTCAGGGGTAAATGATAGCGTGGCAAATGAGTGTAGATCTGCCATGCTGAACTGTGACATGACTTTAGCCAGGATTATGACTCATGCTTAGCAGATAGAGGAGCAGAAAATTAAGTAGTCGGAGAAGCAAAATAAAAGAGCGAAGACAAGTAGTTTCAACTTCATTCATCCTAAATCAGAAGGTGGAAATCACTCCCAGTTTCATCCTAAGTCATCAGTTCCAGCCCTTTCTTTAGCTAGTACTCTAGTTCCTAAGTTTAGGATGGGTAACAGAGATAGAGCACCAGGCTCTAGGTTTCAGGAAAGTGTTAATAATACCCAAACTAATCCCCTTTGTCAGACTTATGGTAAGAACCACAAGGGTACTTTCAGAGCTGGTAGCGATGTTTGTTTCGATTGTGGCAAGCCAAGCCACAGAGTCAGAGACTTCCCTCAGTCAGGTTATTAGAGTTATCTCCACTGCTCAGCTTAGTTCAGTTATTCGAATCATCAGGGTGGCACAACTAGTGCTACTAGTAGGCAATGCCCAAATCTTCTTTATGCTCTTCAGTCCCGACAGATCTTTTATATGTATGTTTACGATTTGATGGATCTAGGAGCTTTTTTGTCTTTTGTTACTCCCTATATAGCAGGAAACTTTGGAATCAGTCCCAAAATCCTAGCAGATCCTTTTTCAGTATCTAACCCAGTAGGTAAAACCATCACAGCCCGATGGGTATACAAGAACTGCCCGGTTATGATATTTTAGAAAGTCACTTTAGCAAACTTAGCCGAATTAGAGATAACTGATTTTGATATCATTCTCAGCATGGATTGGATTCATTCCTGCTATGCCACAGTCGACTGAAGAAATAGAATAGTCCATTTTTAGTTTCCAAATGAATCCGTCCTTGAGTGGAAGGGTAGCATTTCAATGTTTAGAGGTTAGCTTGTTTCCTACCTTCGGGCATAAAAAATGATATTTAAAGGATGTTTCTATCTTCTTGTTTGAGTTAAGGACACTAGTTCCAAAACTCCCAGCCTTGAATCAGTTCCAGTTGTAGGTGAATATTCAGATGTCTTTCTCGAAGATCTTCCAAGAATTCCTCCCGAAAGGTAAATAGACTTCGACATTGATCTTCTACTAGATACTCAGCCTATTTCTATTTCGCCATACAGAATAGCACCAGCAGAACTCAGAGAACTGAAAGAACAATTGTAGGATCTCTTAGATAAGGATTCATCAGTCCCAGCATCTTCCTGTGGGGCACTCCAGTATTTTTTGAGCGCAAGAAAGATGATTCTCTTAGAATATGTGTAGACTACCGTTAACTCAATAAGGTCATGGTCAAGAATAATTATCCTCTTCCCAAAGTCGATGACTTGTTTGATCAACTTCAGGGTGCCAGTTATTTCTCTAAGATAGACCTCAGATCTGGCTATCATCAGCCTAGAGTCAGAGAATGTAATATTCTGAAAATAGCTTTCCGTACCCAACATGGTCACTTCAAATTCCTAGTCATGTCTTTTGGTCTCATCAATGCCCCAGTAGCTTTTTTGGACTTGATGAAACATGTGTTCAAGAAGTACTTGGACATGTTCATCATAGTCTTCATAGATGATATTTTGGTCTATTCTCGAGTGAGCACGATCATGCAGACCATCTTAGGACAGTACTTCAGACTCTCAGAGATCATTAGCTATTCGCCAAATTTAGTAAATGCGAGTTTTGGCTAAGGTTAGTAGCATTCTTTGGTCACATCATTTCCGGTGATGGCATTAGAGTAGATTCTCAAAAGACCGAGCAGTAAGAAACTGGCCCAGACCCATCTCTCCGTCTGATATTAGGAGTTTCTTGGGTTTGGCTGGCTATTATAGATGTTTTATTGAGGTATTTTCTTCTATTGCATCCCCTATACCCAGATTGACTCAGAAGAAAGTCAAGTTTCAGTGGTCAAATCCTTGCAAGAAGAGTTTTCAAAAGTTGAATACTCGACTCACCTCATCTCCAGTTCTAGCTTTTCCAGATGGTTCAGATAGGTTCATAGTGTATTTTGATGCATCCAGAGTAGTTTTGGGTTGTGTCCTCATGTAGTATAGTAAGGTCATAGCCTACGCCTCCAGACAGCTTAAGCCCTATGAGAGAAATTATCCTACTTATAATCTTGAGTTAGCCGGCGTAGTCTTTGCCTTGAAGATTTGGAGGCATTATCTATATGGTGTTTATGTAGATTTCTTAATAGATCATAAGAGTCTTCAGTATGTCTTTTCTTAAAAAGATCTTAATCTTCATCAGAGAAGGTGGTTAGAGCTCTTGAAAGATTATGACATGAGTGTCCTTTATCTTCCGGGCGAGGCCAATATAGTGGACAATGCTCTCAGTAGACTATCCATGGGCAGTGCTTCTCATGTTGAGGACAGTAACAAAAAGTTAGCTCAGGAAGTCCATCAGCATGCCAGACTAGGCATTCGCTTAGTCGATACAGAAGAGGGTGATATATGAGTTCAGAGTAGTTCAGAATTATCTCTAGTTTCTGAGGTGAAAGAAAAACAAGATAAAGATCCCAGCCTTGTCAAGTTAAAAGAGTCAGTCCAGTATGATAATGTAGAGGTTTTCTCCCAAGAAAGAGATGGTATCCTTCATTGTTAGGGTTGTCTCTGTGTTCCAGGTGTAATGAATTTAGGCAGAAAATTCTTGTAGAAGCACATGGTGCACACTACTCTATTCATCCAGGGGCCACAAAGATGTACCGTGACTTGCGGGAAATCTATTGGTGGAGTGGGATGAGGAGAGACATTGAAGATTTTATGGCTAAGTGCTCTACATGTCAGCAGGTTAAGATAGAGTATCAAAAGCCTAGTGGGTCCATGCAAGAGTTCAGTATTCCTACTTGGAAGTGGGAATTTTTTAACATGGACTTCGTGATGGGTTTGCCTCGAACTCGTCATCAGCATGATTTAGTCTGGGTCATTGTAGAAAGAATGACCAAATCATCTCATTTCCTTCCAGGTCATACCTCTTATTTAGCCGAGGATTACACCAAACTCTACATTAGGGAGTTGATCAAATTTCATGGTATTCCTCTATCTATTATCTCAGACAGAGGTACCCAGTTTATCTCTCATTTCTGGAAAGCATTCCAAAAGGGTCTTGGTACCCAAGTTCATGTACAACCTTTCATCCCCAGATAGACAGTCAAGTATAAAGGACCATTCAGATGTTAGAAGATACTAAGGGCATATGCATTCAATTTCAAGAGAAGTTGGGATGACCACTTACCTTTGATTGAGTTTGCATACAACAACAACTATCATTCTAATATTCAGATGGCTCTATTCGAAGCTCTCTACGGTAGGAGATATCAATATTCAATTGGTTGGTTTGAAGTTAGTGAGGCCTCAGTCATAGGTCCTAACTTGGTATTTGATGCCTTAGAAAAAGTCTAGTCGATTAGAGAAAGACTCTGGGCTGCTTAGAGCCAATATAAGTCTTATGCAGATGTTCATAGAAAAGATCTCGAATATGATATTAGTGATCATGTCTATCTAAAGATCTCTCCTATGAAGAGAGTGAAGATATTTGGTAAGAAGTGAAAGCTCAGTCATCGATATGTTGGTCCCTTCAAGATTCTCAGTCATTTTGGCAAGGTAGCTTATGAGCTCGAATTGCCTTCAGATCTAACCTCAATTTATCCAGCCTTCCATGTCTCTTTTCTCAAGAAGTGTATAGGTGACCCGTTAGCAGTAGTCCCTATTCAGAGAAACGATGTTCAGAATAACCTTTCTTTTGAAGAGATTCCAGTCAAAATCTTAGACTATCATACTCGTAAATTAAGGAACAAAGAGGTCCCTCTAGTTAAGGTTCTTTGGCAAAATCAGTCCGTCGAGGGAGATACTTGGGATGCAGAAGCAGACATGTGTACCAAGTATCCTCACCTCTTCTCTGACAACTTAGATCAAGTTCAAGGTAACAGTTCTCCTTAAGCTTACTCAGCTTCATGTCCCGTGTTCATCACAAACTTGGTCTGCAGTTTCATATTCATGTTACCATTATAAACCTGGTATCAAGTACCATTACATATTTAGTCATGCATTCATGTATCAGTTCAGTTATGTAATTATTCATCAAACATTCATTCTCATTGTGAGAACTTAGTTCTTCAGAACACTTAGTCATGCATTCATGAATTAGTTACACATGCATCAGATATGCATGTTCAGTATTATATGTTCAGTTTGTCAGTTACGTCAGTCATGAGATCATTTTCCAGTTATTCAAGTTTAGTATGTACGTCAGTTATCTTTTCTCCCCTCTCAGTCAGTCTCATTCGAGGACGAATGTTCTCAAGGCGGAGATATTGTAATACCCTGTACTTTTCCTAGATAATTTTATCTCAAGAATGTCTAGTTTTAAATTTTAACTTATAAAATTAATGATGGTTATTCTATGAGGAATTTTCAAGATTTTCACTTTTTTCATGTGAGAAATTCAATAAGCTTTCCATCGATATAAGATTCGCCAAAATTTGATTACTGAGTCAGAAGTTATGACTATTTCAAGTTCCCGTTGTAAAATAATGCCATATTAGTCAGTGGCGTGCCACGCCACAAGAGGAAATGGCATTTGGAGAGTTCAAGTAGGGGTCGGCAATTATGGCGCGTTGTGCTAGGGCCTAAATTCAGAATTGTCCTTTTCTAGTGTTAGCATAATTTCCTCCGCGTCGCGCCAAAGTTCCAGGTTGCAAAAAAAGGGGAAATACGTTGGCTCTACATCACTCCATCCCTCATTTTCCAAATTGTCAAATTCCTGTAACACGGCGCAATAGCGCTACATCGCGCCAGGGGTTCAGTTCAAGAAAATTTTAATGAAATTAAATGATGCGTCCAGTGTTAAAAGGGTCAACTTCCTACCCATATTTAAGCCCTTTAACATGTGATTCAACTATTTTCACCCAAAATATACTAGTTGCTCTTATGTTTCTCTCAAGAACAAGCTAGGGTTTTCATAGAAGTTCCAATTTCAAGAAGGTTTCACCGTCAATCTTCACAAAATCATGAACTAAGGTATGCATAGTATTCATTCATGGACTCCTTTCATCAATGAATCCCAAGAATTTCTTTTCTAAATTTAAGTTTATGGATTTTCTTATGAATTTCATGATTGGACTGCTCTTGATCATGTGGATAATGAGAAATTCAATTCTACTCCATGTTGGGTGATAAATTCTATGTGGGTGAAATTATTATAGATATAAATTCATGCAAACCTATGATTAAACTCTTGAATGATGAAACTAGAATTGAACCATGATGTTTAATTAATGTACAATGATGTTTACATGTACCATGCCTACACTATGTTTGTTTAAATGCCTAGATGAACGAAAAGTGCCTAACTAGCATGATACCATGAAATCCCTATGTATGTACAAGTTATGCCTATAACATATTTTGATGACATGCTTCTATAAATGTATTATGGATTCTGATATTAGTTATATGTTCAAGTAAGTTATGCTTGGTCAGTTTCCTTCCATCGATTCCTGGGGGTACTCGTACCCGAAACATTAGCTGTGTTCCTAGAGCTATGTAATGTTTTTACGACACTCTTTGTCAAGCTATGATCCTTAGACTTCAGACAGTCTTATGACTCAGGAAATCACCATGATCACATGAACTCAGTCAGTTGTCAGATATCAGTAGTATTCCTTCAGTCAAAGAAATTCAGTAACTTAGACCATGTTCAGTTCAGTAAATCATGTTCAGAGTCTATTCAGATTGGAGTAGGAATTAGCATAGAGTGAACCCAAGGATGGGAACACACACTATCAGATAGGGTATGATTCTTAGTAGTCATCCTTGCATTTCAAAACTATGTAGCCAGCATATGTTGAGACATCAACACTGTCCGATGAGGGTTGATGATGTGGACAAGCACTGTCAGATAAGGGCCTTACCATTCTCTTTTGAGGACACTATCAGATGAGGGTTGCCCATATTTTTTCCTTACCAGTGGCGCGGTATTGAAATCCTTCTAATTAGGGCAATAGATTGGACCCTAACTCAGCCATAATAACATATTAGGGGCATGTCGGTTAGATAACTACTTCCCACAGTTTCATGTTACAAAATCAGAACTGTTAGATATAGTTATTCAGTCTCAGTAATAGAACTCAGATAGTTCTTCAGATTTTAAGACTGTCAGATACAGTCAACTCAGATATAGTATGAAACTCAGATAGTTCCATCAGATTCCGGACTGTCAGATACACTCACTCATGTTATTAGTTATATTCAGATCCAGTAATTATGTTATCACAGTATTAGTGTCAGTTGTTATGTCTCATGCGTGTATTCTCATACTTATGATAATTAGTCAGTTATTATTATTTTTCGTACATATGAACCCCATGCATTCAGCCTACTACACATGCATACAAGTACATTCAAAGTACTAAAGCATTTTCATTATGGTGTCTTATACCATACGTTCAGAGACACGAGCTCCAGAGCAACAGTAGATTCTAGATATTTACAGACAAAGTTAGAAGTGATTCCTCATCTTTTGAGGACATGATTATTTTCCTATTATCTCATTAATCAATTTATTAGTTGGAGTTACTTGGGGACATGTCCCATCAACTCCTTACTAAGACAGTTTAGTCAGTTAGAGGCTTTCTAGACTATCATGTTTCATACTTAAGTATGCTCAGTTTTATTTTGCATATTCTATTACCCCACACAGATGTTATATCATTCAAATCATGTTCATTAATGAGCCTTATGTCCTTTCAGTTCATGTTTCCATATTATAAAGTATTTTATGCAGTATACAGGTACAAATATCAGTCATGGGTTAGATTATGGTCCTTTGGGATTATGAGCACCGTGTAGCATTTTAGGTATCAGGCTCGGGGTGTTACAAACTTTGTATCAGAGCCTAAAGTTCAATAGTTTCCTAGGAAGTCTGAAAGCCACATCTAGTAGAGTCTTGTAAATGGGTGTGTTGTGCGCCACATTTATGTACAAGAGGCTATAAAATATTTTAGGAACAATTTCCCCACTTTTAATATTCATGTTGTGCCAGTGAGCAAAATATCAAGTCAATCTCTCAGTCTAATCTATTACCCCCTTTCTTCAATAGAACATGCCTCCTAAAAGAATAAGCGGAAATCAGTCAGCCCCTTAGCCCAAAGATCTTTTGGGTGATCATGTTTCTCATGCGGAGTTCAGGGACAGATTCACTAATATTGCTTTTCAGTTTCCGCTTAAAATGAATGGCCAATAGCTATTTCAGCCAACCCAGTGGCCAATTTTGCCGCAGCTAGGATTCGGGACTTCACCCGAATGGACCCTCTGTCCTTCCTCAGGTCTAAGGTAGATAAGGACCTTCAGGAATTCATTGATCAAGTTTAAAAGGTGACAGACATCATGGGGGTGACTACTGTTGAGAGTGCTGAGCTAGCTACATATCAGTTACAAGATGTGGCTCATACTTGGTTCAAACAGTGGAAGTTAAAGAGGTTAGAAGATGCAGATCCTATAGAGTGGAAGGAGTTTGTCATTGTATTCTTTGACAGATTCTTTCTCCAAAAGATTAGAGAGTCTAAGGTGCTAGAATTCATAAACCTCAGGAAGGGCAATATGACGGTGAAATAGTATTCTTTTAAGTTTACTCAATTATCCAGATATGCCCCTCATGTGGTTGCAAACAGCAGAGCCAAGATGAGTAAGTTTGCTTCAGGGGTAAATGATAGCATGGTAAATGAGTGTAGATCTACCATGCTGAATAGTGACATGACTTTAGCCATGATTAAAACTCATGCTTAGAAAATAGAGAAGCAAAAGATTAATTAGATGGAGAAGCAGAATAAAAGAGCGAAGACAGGTTGTTTCAACTTCGCTCGGCCTAAATTAGAAAGACGAAACCATTCCCATTTTTTTGCTAAGTCATCAGTTCCATCCTCTTCTTCATCCAGTTCTCCAGTTCCTAAGCTCAGGGAGGGTAACAAATTTAGAATGCTAGGATCTAGGTCTTAGGGTAGTGTTAGCAATGCCTGAACTAATCCCATTTCTCATACTTGTGGTAAGAACCACAAAGGTGCTTACAGAGCTAGTAGCGATGTTTGTTTCGTTTATGGAAAGCTAGACCACAGAGTTAGAGACTGCCCTCAGTTAGGTTATCAGAGTCATCTCTGCTGCTCAGCTCAGTTCGGCCGCCTGAATTAGCAGGGTGGCACCATTAGTGCTACTAGTAGGCAACGCCCAAATCATCTCTATGCTTTTCAGTCCCGACAGGATTAGGAAAATTCTCCTGATGTAGTTACTGGTACATTACAGATCTTTCATGTTTATTTTTACACTTTGCTGGATCTAGGAGCTTTTTTGTCTTTTGTTACTCCCTACATAGCAAGCAATTTAAGAATCAGTCTTGAAATCCTAGCAGAGCCCTTTGTAGACTCTAACCCAGTGGGTAATATCATCATAGCCCCGCGGATATACCGGAACTGCCCAATTATGATATTTCAGAAAGTCACTTCAGCAGACTTAGTCGAATTAGAGATGACTAACTTTGATGTCATTCTCGACATGGATTGGCTTCATTCCTGCTATGCCACAGCCGACTGAAGAAATAGAATAGTCCAATTTCACTAGATTTATAAAGTATGATTAATTTATTATTCATTATCTCAGTATTTTCGATATTCTAGCTTATGTGTGTTATTTACATTTAGCATGCATTGTTTTATAAATTATGATGATGAGATGATGTTTTACTTATGTATTTCACCCCCATATACTCAGTACATCCTCAAAGTACTGATCCACATATATGTCTATGTGCTACATTGTCTCATAATATAGGTTCAGGCTCTCAGTATCAGCATTGTAAGTAGTTCGAGCATCTCTATCTATATTCTACAGTTGGTGAGTCCTCATATTTTGGGGACTTGTTCACTCAGACTTTGCAGCTTATCAGTTTATATGATTTAGTATTCTTTTTAGACAATTCAAGTTAGCTGGGGGTTTGTCCCTGTAACTCTCTAGATGTTAGTAGTAAAGGCTTATCAGACTACTAGTTGTGATTCAGCTTATTCAGTATTGATGTTTCATACATTATAGTCAAATTATTCTTAGTCATTTCAGACAGTTTCCGCATTTAGTATGACTTTCATGTCTATATTACCTTGATTATGAGATTTATATCTAGTAGAAGGAAGAAAGGGTTAGCTTAAGGCTACTCATAGTCTTGAGCACCGTGTGACATCACGGGATCATATTTTGGGGCATTACAGTGAGAACTGTGTTGGGACGACCATTAGATCATCTCCATTATATTCATGTTCTTTGTTTATGGGATAATGACATTCCTCTTTATTTAGTATTCTAGACTATGTTTATGATCTTGATCTGGGTATTTTGAGCTCTTGTACGGTGCCTTTTGGGTCCATAAGATGTAATAGATAGAGATATTCTTTCGTACTTTTCATTGATTTCTATTGATTATTTTTTAAGATAAATATTTTCTTTATAATATGTTTAGTAAGTAACGGGTGTTGAACTCAGATAAAAACTTAATGAGAGTTCTTGGTTAATTGGATAAGGGTTGATTTAGATTGTGCTCCCACCATAGAGTTAGGGTAGGTTTCACTCATAAATAGTCGTGTTATGACAAAGTTGGTATCAGAGCACTGGGTTCATCGATCTTATTATAACAAAATAGGCACAGTAAAGTCTTGTGGAATGGTACAAAGATGTCTGTAACATCCTGAAGTGTAGAATTTTCTTTTTTATGTGTTTTAACCTTTTTTTCCTTTTCCATAGTTGTTACATTATAGTTATGAAGTATAGGGATGGCTGGCATGGTGCCTGATACATTCGAGAATGACTTGGAAGAGTTTGAGACTCTTAGAGGCTTTAAAAGTCATTAGTTTGACTCCAGTCAATATTTTGTATTTCGAGGGTTGGATAACAATTTGGACAGTTGGATTAGATACAGAATATCAATATTGGTTTTGTAGCGGGTTGGCTTTGGTTCAGAAGCTTTATTTTGAACTTTAACCCACTATTTAAAGACTAGTAGAATGCCTAAATATGGCCCTAGGGGCTAATTTGTTAAAACCTATTTCTTTCCAGATATTTAATGTTGTCATTGAGTCCAAAAAGTCAAAACAACATAGTAGCATATATGTTTTAGTTTTGTGGGATCCCGAACGAATCCCTTAGGTCCACTCAGAGGTTTTGAAACTTGCAAAACGCAATATTTTGTTGATATCTGATGCATGTGTATTCCATGTTCGTGTACTTGGGCCCTTGTTTGTGAATGCAAAGTAGTAAATAAACCTTCATTATAATTATGAGGTAGGTTACCGCTATTGCAAAAGCTTATTGAGATGGGTTCAGGTTACGTATTTCATCGAACAAGATCGGACCTATCACTGACCAAAATACCCTTAATATAGTACTGCTGACATGGCTTCTTACTACCATATCTATATGTCTCAAGACATGCCCTTTTTATAGTACTTGCATGATCAACAACCTAAAGCAAACTAGACCCATTTGATATCAAATGTGCTAACACCAAGTGGAAAGGTAAAGTCATTCCACTAATAAATCTATGAACCATCTCCTGCTTTGTAGGAAATAATATAGAAGTATGTTTGGACTACTCGAGAAACCCAATCTTATGCTCCAAAACTGATAAAGAACCCTGTTACACACCAACAAGCCCAACTCTAGCCTGAGAACCACTCGATGTATTGGTCACCATCACTGACTGTGAAGTATCCACAAAAAGACTCAAAATCCCTAGCACGGTATCTTGAAAAGCTGAGGCGGTCAAAAAAACCCACCAGATCTTGGGCCATCCCCAAACCCTCTAGCCAATGCTGAAGATCCTCAATATTAATATATAACTCCCTAGCCCAATATTAAGCTGAAACCTTAGTAATATGTGCAGAAATACCATTTGAATATGTTGACAACCTCATGCTATCCATTTGAGATAGAGTGAAGTCAAAACAAATACTAAGAGGTTCATAAAAGTATGGACACACGACAAAGAGTCAAGGAGAATTTCCTTAGAATGCCCTGTAGCCTTCAAAAGGTAAGATACAGGAATCTCAACATTGATCCACATGACTCTACAAAGCACTTAGCTCTTATAGCAACAACATCGTAAACCTATGCTCTAATACTAATTAGTCATGACCCATTTCTTAGTTCATGATGACATCTATCATTACCTGTCAGTAGGTAATCCACCCGATAGTCTGGAACATCTAGTAATAGACTAATAAGAAAAATAAAAGCAAAACTAAATAAAAGAGAAAGAAATCAAGAAGGAAGTAAATACATCGGCTAAAACTAGTGAAGTTAGTAGAAGAGCTTATAATATAACAGGAGTAAAAAGTGGAATGTATTGTAAAAATATACAAAGTCATCTTTGAATTACCAAGATAGAGATCAATCCAACAAAAGAGAGAGAGAGCAAAAATAACTATGAATGTCAGGAGCTCACCTTAAATCTCCAATCCATGGTTATTTTACACGCTGTATATATCAATGAAGAGAACTCATATTATGATATGTAGGCTACAAAAGTGTAGTATGAGTACTAAACACGATGTACTTAGTAGGCATCGACAAACTTAGCTCTAGAGATAATGCAGGTATAAATAACATGTAAAGCAAGATATAAACTATAGGCAACTATCTAAGAATGAAACATAATGATACTTATAGAAAAGTAAGGATAAACTATAAAAACCTATAAGTAATCAGAGATGAGTACAATGTCATAAGTAACTACACAATGTATGATAGTATAGAGAAGGATGGAATATACAATGTATAATAGAAACACAAAGAAAGAGATATGTGATAGTAATATGAACAAAGAGTTTATATATATAATAATATTGCAAAGGAAACCGGTAATATATCATAAGATTAACTAAAGCTAAAAGTTCTAACAAAAAGGAGCTGGTCTAATATTCTAAATCTCACAAGGATTATGGAGTCAAGAAGGGAGCTAATTTTAGCATAAACAAGCTCTCTAATCAAAACATGCATATTTGTAAATGACTTAATAATAATAAAGCTTATCATAATAAGAGAAAAAGGATCAAAGCATAGCAATAACCTCCAGTACCAATCATAACCAGCTAGACATAAACCATATGAAAATATCCAAGTAATAATATAATTGGCTAGTCGAAAAAAACAATTACCTAATCGAGACCCTATAGGCCTAAAAGGTATTATAAAATATTTAGAAAACAACAACCATAACCTGTACCTATACAACCCCGTATAAGACTAACATATATAGGTGCCAAATAATTATACTAGTGATAGGCAATGCATATAAATGAATGAAAGCCACAAAAAGATCCAGACGATTCACGATAAACCCAATACCATATCTAACATAAGTGTATACACCTCCTCCATCTCAATATCTCAAAAAACAGGACCTAAAGCAACCATCCTTCTTTGGTATTATAGTTCATCAGATGAAATGGACCCATAAAGAACTAAGGATATCTGTATACATTGCCTAGTACCAAACCAGGACTTCCATAATTCATCATAACAAATATACTCCGTCTAGTACTTGAGAGAAATAAGATTATAATAAATGCTTGAAATCAAGTTGATACTAAGGAAGTATAAAGCTATACATCCTTTCCCAAAATTGAATTCAGACTAAAATGGTATAGTAATGTTGAAAGGGTCGGAATATCCCTCAATTGAAGTGAATAAGTAGTGATAAAAGAGAGTGGATGAATGGTTCACCAAAACTAATCTCAACTTAATTTTCAAAGTAGTATGTTTAGTTTAAAATGGCATAGTCCAATAGTAAAAGTGGTACAACTTTTATTTTATAAGAAATAGTTTTAAAGTTAAAAATGGAAATAAATCACATTTTAAAAAAATAGTAGAAAATTAAGGTTTTAGTTGGAATCATACCACTAAATAAATATAAATATGCATAAATGTATGTATTCCATCACCAATATCAAAATAACCCAGATATAAGATCAAAACATCTATCAACTAGAACAACATCCGACCAAAGGGTAGAGAACTAACCTATTGTCTAACTGGTCTCGTAACTATAGCCTCAGACCCAATAATATATAATATACTAGGATAACTGCATTATAATACCAAAAGAATAAGTTAAATAGGGGCATAAAACTACTAGAATGATCTACTTAGAGGGGGAAGGGTATCACCCAATTCACTAAGTAATAAGGTAAGTCATATATTAAAGGGATCCTTTAGGTCAATCTATGGTTAAACATGTCTATAATAATGCATACCAGAGTCCCATAACTATAGTAGATATTATAAGCTAAGGCTCAATTTAATTTCTAAGAAAAATCTCTTAAACATGTCAAGCCATGATACAACTATGTATAAACTTACCCTATAGCCCCTACCTAGCATGCAACTTATACAATACATAATGTAATGACCTAAGTTTTTGAATTTTCCATTTATATTTGTTTTGACCATTTTTTCCCTTCTCCATAGTTACATGTTAATTTTGAAGTTCAAGTATGTTTGGCATGGTTCCCGATGTGATCGAAAAAAAGTTGTACAAGTTGTGATTTTAAGAGGCTTGAGAAATTCATATAGTTTACTTCGATCAAAATTTATTATTCTTAGTGTCGAATGTCAAAATAGACTGCACCAGCAAACCTGAAATGTCAAATTTATGTTAGTTGCGGGTTTGGTTTGGTTTTGGGACTGCCATATCTCATATCAATCCTTCATTTGGAAAATAATGAAATAGGGTCGTTGGGGTTAATCTATTGATAACAATATTTTTTGAAAATTTGAAGTCTCTATTGAGTCCAAATTAGCCTAGTAGTATATATGATTTATTTTTGTCGGATCTGAATGAATTGCGAGGATTCATTTAGAGATTTTGGAAACCATGCAAAATAAGCTGATTACTGAGCATGAAGTCACCTTATTCGCAAATACAGGCCCCTGATCGTGAACATAGAGAAGGAATTGTTCATTCATCATGAATGATAGGGTTTGTGTCTTGGATCTTCGCAAACACGAAGCCTTAGCTATGAACGCAAAGGTCAATTAAATTGGTCGATTAGCATTGAACCTCACAAATACAAAGGGTGGACTATGTTTGTAAGGTACTGTTCACTTAGCAGTATAAAAATCTATTTTCACAATCTTACTTTATTTTTTGACTTCCAAGCTTTGAAAAGGCAATTTTTGAGGATTTCAACATTGATTAGATTGTAGGTATCTTCTAAATACATATCCAGTTATCTCCCATTGATTTTATTTGCAAAAACACCTATAAATTATGATTTTAAAGTTGAAAATTATGGGTTTTATTGGTAGAGTTTGAAAAGAGTTTTTTTTTCATTTTAGACCTCAATTTTAACATGTTTTTCACATGGATTTTCTCCTGTAGACTCCTATAACCTTGTGGAATGTGTTTTTGAAGAAAATTTTTGGTTTTATTCCTTTTATTTTTTAACTTATTTTTCAAACCCATGTTGGCCCCATCTCAAATATTAGTAGTATGGGTATTGTTAGCTTTGTTTTAACGTGAAGATGCTATATTTAAATGTTGTAATTGATTTTGAGGCCGTTCTCAAGGTGAAAGCTTCATGTAGTGGTGCTTTAGACAGAGGTTTCATCATTTCGAGGTAATTTATGGCATAACTTCTTACAAATTGAGTTGGGTAGTTAATGAATAAGTAAAGCATATTATGGGTAGGATAAAATCACTACGAGATTTATATTTTGAGATTATCAAATACTGTTGTGTGCCCATATGGGGGCTTAGATATTATTATTAACTTGTAATATATGATATTGCGTGTTGCCTATGTAGGGGCTTTATTTAATATCATTCGCCACATTTGTGCATCTAAATTCCTTATTCTAGATATGATAATCTTATAGTGGCGTATTTTTCTCATTTAAGCCTTGTTTAAGCATTGGTTACTTTATCATGCTAGTATACCTAAGTTAGGGGTTGATGTGATATTAATAATCTGTTGTATACATATTTATTTGGATGGTACCTAATTAAAGTTGATGATCATGAATTATGGACATACTGAGTTAATTTCTAGGCTCACTTATGTATACTTATCTGTTGATGGATTGGATATCCTCATTTTGGAATAATTGTGAGCATTACATCCTTATTTTATACATATACATTTATGAGATACTAGTAGCACTGGAAAACACTATTTTTGAAAGAAAATAAGAGACCTTTATGAAAACTCTCTCTGTGAACACAAGTTGAAGAGAAGAGTTGAGATTGAGATTAAGCTTAACATTGAGATATGAGATACAATATATGGGTTGTGAACTCTCCCACCCCCCATCCATAGGTCCTAACTGGTAGTTGTGAGCTCGGTGAGTTTATATAAAATTCATGTGATGGCTTTCCTTATTCATCACATCAACATTGCATTGCATTGCATCTACATTCGCACTTTGTATGTTTACCGTAGTTTCCTTACCTTGTGTATTGATATTATTGTGTATTTGTCTTTTATATTTGTATTATTATTGTTTCTATGTACCTACATACTAGAACTATTGTGGATACCGTGTGAGCTACTGTTTGATACTTTTCTTCTTGTAGGTGACCTGCTTATAGTACATTTTACTTATTTTATTTTCTACTTTGCTTAGTCAGCCTATTATACCTACTAAATAAAATATACTCTTACTTATCCCTACTATACTATTTTGTTGTAGATCCTAGCACTAGTACAATACGTGGAGTGTTGGAACCTTTGGGGGTTACACCACAGAGTGAGGGACCAGGTCCCTCAAAGTGAAACGCAAACGATAGAACAATAAAGCAACTATGAGGTGCTGGAAAAACAAAGATAGCATAGAAAGGTAAGAACACAGGATTTTTACGTGGAAATACAAAATAAATCCTCTATAATCAACCTCCGTATTACAGTATAGATTTTAGCATACCTATAGGCTCCTTTCTCTTATAAAAACTCTACTACAAGCTCATCTTAGTAACTCTACCAAGGATACTCTACACAGGTTAACTCTAACCAAGAACGAGCTCAGGCAACTCTACCTAAGAGTACTCTCTACTCAAAGAGAAAAACACTACTCTTATAACATGAATAGTTTAGATAAAATTCAATACTCACTCAAGAATAATTTCTATTTAAGCATATATAATCAGCTAAGAACTTGAGCAATGTGGAAATGGGGTTTTGCTGCCTATCTTTACTATTTATAATTTTTGCAAAAATAATTTGATGAAGAGGCATCTCTTTTCTTTTATAAATGAGTGATGATTAGGGATGAAACATCATTGGACCAGCTATCCATATTAGTACAAAATAGCACCTGCAAGTTTGTTACATGAGAAGACAAAATTATGTAGATAACGCATGCCAACTGTACTATACCTTACATGTCTAGAGACCTGGTCCCTTGCAGTTTAGCTGCTCATCATCAAAACTACATATAGAAATTTTTCCCCTTTTTGATGATGACAAACCAAAACATTCAATTTGAGCATCATTCATCACATTTAATTAGAGAGATTACAACATGAAGCTGAATGTTCCCCCTATCATCATGCTTTGTCCATCATCATACAACACAGGGACCTATTCCCTTGTTGTGTTTTGCAGCAAAAACCTTTGATCTCTTCCCCCTGTCAATATGTACCTATATTTAGTGCATTTCCATACTTTCCCCGGTCAACATGACTCAATCCCTTTATTTATCTATTCAGTATATCTGATCCTTAGGTATGAAGTCAGTACTCCCATATTTGGCATCATTGAAAAGAATGAACAGTAAACCAAGAGTAAAGATAAATTCAAGCTAATTAAATCATGACCACTGGGCATCACTAACTTGAAGAACAACTTTAAGGCGAAAGGAACAAATGAAGATAACAAATAAGGATTCATTTATAATTAATCAGGACAAGTACTAATACAATATACCAAAAAAAATTATAAAACTATTATTTGCAAAGGTCACAATAGAACCAAGGACCAAAAACTAACACAGGAAACTGACACACTAGGACTTAGGTGGAAGAGGGTTTGGGATAGAATGACTTTAAAAACAAGTCCATTTTTTAGCTACAGCAACATGAGCATCTAGCAATTGTTTGGTGAGAGTATTTACTTCACCATTCATTTTTTGTATTTCACCAGTCAATTTTGTAATTTTTTCTTTGAGCTTTGTATTCTCTACTGCAAGTTTTTCAGTGGCACCTGGTCTTCTGAGGACAACTTTTGAATCTGTAGTTTTACATGCACTATTTTACTGTCTTTTACTGCCTGCATAATCCTCAATTCCTCCATTTCTTTGGATAAGCTTTCTTGAGCATACATTATCTTGAACACTTGGGATACAATCCCCACTTTCCCTTCAATACACCTATTTTCCACTAGTTTACTTAAACTGATCAGTTGTTTGACTGTTCCTAGTGTTCCTCTAGTCCCAATTACTCCAAAATGATTAAATACTTTGTTCAACAGGTAACTATAAGGCATACCATGCCTTCCTTCCTTCTCCTGAACCACTTTGTCCATATGCTCTATTGTTAGAGCAGGCAAACTCATTAATTCAAACATACTCAGGAATTCGATTATAAATAGATCAATACTAGAGGCAATTATTCTTTTCTCTGATCAAGGTATAAGTACCTTGTTAATAAATTCAAAAACTAACTGAAACTCACTCTTTAGAAACTTCTTATTTACTACAGCTAGTGAGGTTCCACCTAATCTAGAGGTTTTAATCATAAATTCAGTTGTTGGTTGTTGTTTCACAACTATCCTTGCCCCTATAATAGGCACATCCAGAATTTCTCCCAAGGTTTATTCATCCATCCAAATTTATTTTCCTTGCACCTATGAAGATAGACTCAACCCATCTTTTGTGAAATCTATTGAATAGTAAAATTTTCTCACTTTATTTTAAAATCCACTGTTGCTACTTCCTTGAATAAATGCATCCATCCTTGATGCCTGACATATTATACCAATTGAACCATCCCAGGTTTCTCATAGATTTTGGGTCAAACATTCTTCCTGACCGTACCTTTTGTGTCTTCAGTCTTTCAATCCTTCTTTCTTTGGACATATTTGTCTTTTCTTCCTCTATTTTTATTTTTTTGGGATCATCACTTGACTCTTTATTTTCATCAATTTTTCTCTTCTTGGGACCAGATCCCTTAGAGACTTTTTTATTTTCACAGCTATGTGTTTCTTTCTACTTACACCATGACTCCTACACTTAGAATTAGAAGACCTGATCCTTTCATCATCATAAGCTTTAGGTCTTTTCTTCTTAGATGCAATGAAAATATCAAAGTCATTTTCCTCATCTCCTCTCAACTCTACAACTCTAAGTTTTTCTCTTGGCTTGGCAGTAGATTTCCTGAATCTTCTTTTTTTAGTAATTGAGGACTTATTCTTCCTCATTGCATCTGCTAGAAGCTTCATCTCAGACCCTCTAGGGGAGTAAGATCTTGTAACTTATTTACTAGAGTCAATTAATTTTTTCTTTCCTTTCCTTTAATTTCTTTATTTTAAAAATCAGAGGTTTTTTATCCTTATCCTCTTCATTTTCTTTATTTGGTGATAATAAAAATTCCCTTTTTTTCTTTCATACCATCCTTTTCTCCTGCTATTTGTTCTCCCGTACTAGCAAAACCTTACTTGGGATCATTTCCAATAAAAACAAGTGTTATCCACTAGGACAGAACATTCATTGGGGTTTAGAGTTTCGACTGAAGGAATTTCACTTAGGATTTTAAGAGTTTCATGATAAGGACTGAACGATAATGCTTTTGAGGCTCTTGAGAAGGATCTAAAGACAAATCTTTCATGGGCTTTGAAAAAGAAGGAATTTTAGACATTCTAAGGTTGAATCTTTTTTCTAGAAAAAACAAAAAGGACCGGTTTTTATTAACTTCTGAGTTAATTGAAATGATAATGAATTAATAGGATTTGAATTTATAAGTAAAAAGATGATTGTTTGACATTTAAGAGATACACAACTAATGACAATGGTTGTGACTCTTTACTTTTGAATCAATTTGACAACTCTTTTGCTCATAAGGAATTAGACAAGTAGCTTTTTAAAACAAAAATTAACTCAAGACATATTATTTTGGTACTCACCTGAGAGATGGGACCAGGTCCCTCTCCTTTTTAAGTGAAATCTCAACTTGTGTTGGCTTCAATGATTTCCTTCCAAAGATGTTCTCTTAGATGTATACCTGCAAAGGTATGATATTGAGTTAAATTAGCATACATCTATTTTATCATGGATATTTGTCTCCTTGATATAGTCAAATTTTGGGAGACACTAATTCACTTGTTATTTATTCTTATGAAACTTCTTCTAATATGAATTTTCTAGGGACCAGGTCCCTTAAAATTCTCTATTTCCAAATAAGACACCTTTATCTTGAAATGTCTTGAGAGAGAAAAAATACAGTCAAACCTTTCATTGTTAATCTTTAAACTCTTTCAATCAATGAGCTATTTCTAACTGCAATCCTTTTTCCCATACCTAAGATCGTAATCACAAATTACATTTGGGAACCCACATAAGTTTGAGTTCCCAATAGGAGGATAATGGAGTGATCAAATTCATTTTAGCCCATCTAGGTAGTGATAGCTTCCTCTTTTCCATTTTCAATGATTTGAAGCTCCCAGAAAGTCCATTCTCCTACTTAATGCATTTAGTACTCTTCAATTTAGCCTTAAGCCAGTGCTGACATCCTATAATACGCCAAAAAATCCAAACCAACATTAGAGCCATGTACCAAGTTCATGCATAGTACATCATGGTTATTTTATAGTTTTATGAGTAAGTTAGATGTATATTAAGGCTTCAAATAACTCCCACCTGTCAGACGAATCAAAACATTCCTTACTGATTGAATTCTTAAGAAGGATATTGGTATAGTCAACTTCAAACAATCATATCTCTCATTATACTTGGAGTTTTTGACCTCATGACCTATCAACAAATATATAATTGAATTATATTTCCAACAATACCAATTTTGTCTAAATCCAATATCGGAGCAAAGAGTTATTCTTATTTTACTCCAGCATATCAGGCTGGAAACAGTGTGACGACATTTGAGGTAGCTTATTACATTTGTGACGCCCTAACATGAAGGTTGTTAACCTTAGGTAGAAACTATCTCCTAAGTGATGACATTCTTGGTAGCTTACCACATTTGTGACGCCTTATCACGAAGGTCGCCAGCCTTAGGCAAAAACTAGCTCCTAAGTGACGATATTCGTGGTAGCTTACCACATTTGTGGCGCCCTATCATGAAGGTCGTCATCCTTAGGCAGAAACCAGCTCTTAAGTGATGACATTCGTGGTAGCTTACCAATTTGTGATGCCCTATCATGAAGGTCGTCAGCCTTAGGCCGAATCCAGCATTTATGTGACGACATTTTTGATGTCCTGTCACATTTTTGATGCCTTGTCATAAATGTCGTCAGGCTTAGGAAGAAACCATCAATTCCAGATCCTGTGTGACGATATTTTTGATGGCTTGTCACATTTTTTGATGGCTTGTCACAAATGTAGTTAGCTATGATTTTCAGCAACTAGGAATTTATTTTATAAGGATATTTTGGTCATTTCCTTCACCTTTCCACGACTTATAACCCTCAAGGAACGTATTATCTTTCATTATCTTTAGTTAAAACATCTCAAAAAGCACTCTCATACACTTTCAACCACAAGATTAGGGTTTCCTCTTCAGATCATCTCCTTAAGAACAAGAACATTCTCTCCCAAAAGGGTTAAACCCTAGTCAAGAAAAATCAAGGGCAAGCCTAAGGATTTCTTCAGGAACTTTTAGAAACATTAGATGTCTTTCAATATCAATCTTTAAGGTATGGATAGTGTTCATCTATGGATCCAATCCGTTCATAGAGCTTAAGAACCATGTTTTAAATATTATTTTGTAAACTTTTTATGGTGATATGAGTATGTACATATTGACGATTGTTGTTTAAGTTTCAATGTGATGTCTAAAGGTGTTTTTATGGAATATATATGTTTGTAAATTGAAAACCATGAACTTTAGGTGGTTTAATATGGTGCAAGTATGAAACTCGCCTATGCCTTAAAGAATGCATGCAAGGTGTTTGATAAAATTCTTAGGATGCTAGAAATTCATGTTTGTATGGTTCTATGATGTCTAAATGACAAGTCCATGTTAGCTATATACTTCAATATGAATCCCATGCTTTTCATGTGTTGCTATTGTGGTGGTATAAAGCATGTAAGATAATGGAGATATACAATATGTACACGAAATATATCCATGCATTCCCTACAATGTTTAAGATGTTGAATAACTACATGAAGTATAATATCCCCTACTTATGACAATGTGCATTGTGAACTCCAATCTTATGATCAAGTCCGTTATGTTGTGTCTGTTTCCTTACATCGAATCCTGGGGGTATTCGTACCCAAAAACATAGTTATGAGCCTAGAGCCATGTCATGTTATCATGATACTCTCAGTCAAGCCATGACCTATAGAATTCAGTCAGTCATGTGAATTAGGAAAATCCAGTAACCTCAGTAATCTCAGTTATCTCAGCACTCAGTAATATTTGTAACCTTAGTATTCAATATCAATCTCAGTAACTTCAGTACTCTCAACCAGTCCTCAAAACTCAATACATTCCGTCAGTCATTAAAATTCGGGAAACTTAGTTTAACTCCGCTAAACAATACAACTAGCATCAGTCTAGTTAATCAGTATCAGTTCAGCTAATCAGTTCAATTCAATTATTTAGTTTAGCCCAGTTATTTAGTTTAGTGTCTTTCAGATAGGAGTAGGATTCAGCACCGAGTGAGCCTAGGGATGGGGACTCAGTCGCTAGATTAGGATTGAGATCCTTAGAAGCAATCCCTAAGTTCCAAAACTACGTAGCCAACATAGATACGATATGTCACCCGTTAGATAGGACTGACATCTCAGGGGTCACCTGTTAGCATATTTATATGTGTAGGACTGATCCCAGGAATCACCCGTTAGATTAGGACTAACTTCATAGCAGATGTATTTACTGGTGGTGCGGCACTGACACCCTTCCAGTTTGGGCAAAGATTGGACCCCAGTCAACTTAGCTTGGGGTATGTCAGTTAGATAAACACATCCCATAGTTTCTGTTATAGATTCTGGAATGTCAGATACAGTCAACTCAGCTTAGTAGTACAGATTCAGTACTGTTAGAGACAATCAATACTCATCATTATAAATAGACTTCAAGATCACCCATTAGACAGGACTTATCTCAACTATAGTTAAACAGTATCAGAATCATTAGATTTAAAGATCACCTGCTAGATAGGACTGATCTCAGACTAAGTCAAATTATTCTTATTATCAGTATACTCATGATCACCCGCTAGATAGGACTGATCTCAGATTTAGTTACTCCAAGTAGAACGAAACTCAAATAGTTCCATCAGAACTTAGACTGTCAGATATAGTCACTCAGTATTAGTTACATCAGTTAGGCCGATCATCACAGTTATATCAATTATATCAGTTTTTTGAACTCATGTATTAGTCATATCAGTTATCAGAATTCATGATATCAGTATTAAACTTCAGTACTATTAGACACTATCAATCAGACTAGTGTTTCATAATTCGAACTATCAAAAATAGTTGTTCATCTATTCAGTATCTCAGTATCAGTACACTCATGTTGTCAGTATTTAGACTCAGTAGTCAGTATCTCTACGAGTTTAGTTATAGTCATGTATGCATGTATGTATTCTCACATTCATATTAGTCAGCATTGTTAATGTATATAATAGTTATGTATGCATGTATGTATTCTCACATTCATATTAGTCAGCATTGTTCATGAATATAACCCTTTACATTTAGCATACCTCACTCGTATACTCAGTACATTCAGACGTACTGACATATTGGTGCTATGGTGCTTTCTGTTATGTTACACCATAGGTTCAGAGGCACTAGTTCCAGATCGGCATTAGCATTTTAGTGTTTGGAGTTTGCAATGAGTCCTTCTTATTTGAGAATGATATGATTATTGCTATATTTACTATTCAGTTGCCAGATGGAGTTAGCTGCAGACATATTCCTTCAACTCGTTATTCAGTTCAGTGAGAGGCTTTCAGACTGAATGTCAGCTTAGATATTCAAATCTCATTATTTTCAGTATTTATGACTTATTTTGGTAGTGTTATACCTTTTTCAGACATTTTATTATCAGACATTTATTCAGTTTGAACCTTATGGCCTTTTATGTTTATATTTCTACATTTTATATATATTATGCAGTATACAGGTACAGATATCAATCATGGGTTAGCTTGGGGTCCTTCGGGGTCATAAACACCGTGTACCATTTTGGTTTAGAAAATTGGGGTGTTACAAACTTGGTATCAGAGCCTAAGGTTCAATAGGGTCCTAGGAAGTCTGAAAGCCACATCTAGTAGAGTCTTGTACATGTGTGTGTTATGCACCACACTTATGTGCAGGAGGCTATGAGATATTTTAGGAATAGTTTCCCTTCTTTCATGTCTCAGATCGTGCTATAGAAAGGTTCTCTATGAAAACTTATGTAGATTATCATCATGCTTTAGTCATGTCAACTTTACCTTACTTTCAAGGTAACAGAAGTAGTAAAGCTCAAGTCCTACAGATAGGGCTTTCTCAAATAGTCCCTACAGATAGCTATGGGATTTCCCTCATGCTCAACATTATCCCATTAGTTCAGTTATGTCCCAAAGTTGTACGAATCTCATTCATGATCATGAGAACTCGTTCTCAAACCTAGATTTAGATATTCCAGCAGATCACTTCTCAAAATCCTATAATAGCATATGACTAGATTTAGAAGAATGAACCCAGGAGTTTAGCAGTAGTAGAGTTGGGATAGTGATATCCAGATTGAACAGACTATGTATTCATGGGGATAGTTGTTCCAGAATGAATTAGTAGGCTTGAACAGTGTGAGTTAGAAATTTAAGTTTATTAACTTGAAATTAAGCATGAAAGTGTAAATGTGATACCAGTAGTATGTGAGGGAAACAGAGGCAGATGATGTATTTAGTAAGGCTAGCATATGTTAATCAAAGTGTAAGTATGTGATGATGATTGCAGTTCAGTTCAGAGTTTAGTTTAGTACTCACAGAATTATGATGATAGCTTAAATCCAAGTGGGGATAGTAGATCAAGTACCCAAGTCAGGTTCTCAGATTCCAGTAGTAGTGCCAGTATGTACAGAAAAGCAGTTAGGGAAGACAATTCCTGACCCATCCTTATCTCAGCGTAAAGCTTCTTACTTTAGTTGGCATAATGCCTATGTATGCTTCATGTCTCAGATTCCATAAATACTGCTTACATTCACACGCATTCCATAGAATTATGTGCACTTTCAATTCCCAGTATAGGGAATTTAGTCCTAGATCACTCAGTGTTACAAATCATATTACACGAACTCAGACATTCCAGAATTAAGTCATGCAGATCATGACTCATGTACATATAAAATGCTCCCCATTATACTTGGTTTCCATGACTCATGTTATGCCTCCACTGATCAGATAAATCAATACTATGTCATATATATCCTCAGTTCATCTCATGCATCATACATTAGTTTCAGGCTCCTAAAGTTTAGTTATAATCTAGTTCGTAGATGCACTGTGCATCACCATGTATCTCTGTAAGGTAAGCATTTTTAGAGGGACATAGCATCCCAAGGGGGAGATACCCCACTTTCTCTTAACGCTCTCATGCCTTATATCCTTCAATCTCTCCTTGCATAATGAATTCAGTCTAGAATAAAGAGTACTCATAAGTTGACCTTCAAGTTAGACCTCAGCTGTAAGTCAAGTATTCAAAGGTTCAGTTTAGTTCATGATTTTCAGTCCATATGTCACGTAGCACAATCAATTATGTTCTCATGTTTCAGTTCAATCTTAGTGCCTTTACCATTGCATATTCAGTTGCATGTTCGTGAATCAGTTCAGTTATGTATTCGCGTATCACATATACGTGGTCAGCTTATCAGTACTGTCATTCATGCATTCATATATCATGTCAGTCATATAATCATGCATCAGATATGCATGGATTCAACTTATCAGTTAAGCATGAGATATGCATTCTCAGTTTGAGAAACTCAGTTTATCATAACACTCAGTCCTACATCCATAAATCAGCTACCCATGCATCAGATATTTATGTACAGTTTGATATGCTCAGTTTTCAATCATGTCAGCCATGAAATCATGATCACTCATTCATGCTATATATGTGTCATTTTATGTTTTCTTCCCTCTCAAGCATTCATCATTTGAGGACGAATGTTTCCAAGGGGAGATATTGAAATACACCAAAATATCCAAACCACTATTAGAGCCAATTACCAAGCTCATTCATAGTACATCATGGTTATTTTATAGTTTTATAAGTAATTTAGATGTATATTAAGGCTTCAAATAACTCCCAGCTATTAGACGAATCAAAACATTCCTTACCGATTAAATTCTTGAGAAGGATATTGGTATAGTCAACTTCAAATGAGCATATCTCTTATTATACTTGGAATTTTTGATCTCATGACCTATCAACAGATAGATAATTGAATTATCTTTTCAACTATACCAATTTATCCTAAATACAATATCGGAGCAAAGAGTTATTCCTATTTTACTCTAGCATGTCAGACTGGAAATAGTGTGACGACATTCGTGGTAGCTTACCACATTTGTGACACCCAATCACGAAGGTCATCAGCCTTAGGTAGAAACCAGATCCTAGGTGACGACATTCATTGTAGCTTACCACAGTTATGATGCCCTATCACGAAGGTCGTCAGCCATAGGCAGAAACCAGCTCCTAAGTGATGATATTTGTGGTAGCTTACCATATTTATGACGCCCAATCACGAAAGTCGTCAGCCTTAGGCAGAAACCAGCTCCTAAGTGACAACATTCGTGGCAGCTTACCATATTTGTGATTTCCTATCACAAAGGTCATCAGCCTTAGACAGAATCCAACTTCTGTGCAATGATATTTTTGATGGCTTGTCACATTTTTGATGCCTTGTCATAAATGTTGTCAGGCTTAGGTAGAAACTATCAATTCCAGCTCCTTTGTGACCATATTTTTGATCGCTTATCATATTTTTTTGATGCCTTATCACAAATGTCGTCAGCTATGATTTTCAGCAACTAGGAATTTATTTCATAAGGGTATTTTGGTCATTTCCTTCACCTTTCCAAGATTTATAACCCTCAAGGAACGTATTATCTTCCATTATCTTTAGTGAAAACATCTCAAAAAGCACTCTCATACACTTTCAACCACAAGATTAGGGTTTCCTCTTCAGATCATCTCCTTAAGAACAAGAACATTCTCTCCCAAAAGGGTTAAACCCTAGTCAAGAAAAATCAAGGGCAAGCCTAAGGATTTCTTCAGGAACCTTCAGAAACATTAGATGTCTTTCAATATCAATCTTTAAGGTATGAATAGTGTTCATCTATGGATCCAATCCGTTCATAGAGCTTAAGAACCATGTTTTAAATATTATTTTGTAAACTTTTTGTGGTGATATGAGTATGTACATATTGACGATTGTTGTTTAGTTTCAATGTGATGTCTAAAGTTGTTTTTACGGAATATATATGTTTATAAATTGAAAACCATGAACTTTAGGTGGTTTAATATGGTGCAAGTATGAAACTCACCTATGCCTTAAAGAATGCATGCAAGGTGTTTGATAAAATTCTTAGGATGCTAGAAATTCATGTTTGTATGGTTCTATGATGTCTAAATGACAAGTCCATGTTAGCTATAGTACTTCAACACTTAGGGGTCAACTTATTTCCTATCTTAGAGTGATAAAATAATATCTAAGGGTTATGTCTATCATCTCATTTGAGTTAAGGAATCTAGTTCTGATACCCCTAATCTTGAGTAAGTTTCAGTAGCATGTGAATTCCCAGATGTATTTCCCAAAGATCTTTCTGAAGTTCCTTCTAAGAGGGAAATTGACTTCAGAATATACCTTTTTCCAGATACTTATCCTATCTCTTTTCCACCATATAGAATGGCTCCAGCGAAACTCAAAGAAATAAAAGAATAGTTGAAAGACCTTCTAGATAAGGGATTTATCAATCCTAATATTTCCTCATAGAGAAAGATAGTTCTCTCATAATATGTATTGACTATCATCAATTGAATAAAGTCACAATCAAGAACAAGTATCCATCTCCCAAAATCGATGACTTATTTGACCAACTTTAGAGTGCCAGTTACTTTTTCAATATAGACCTCAGATCAGGCTATCATCATCTCAGAGTCACAGAATGTGACATTCCAAAAATAGCTTTCAGAACATAAATTGGTCACTTCGAATTTCTAGTCAAGTTATTTGGTCTTACCAATGCCCTAGCAGTTTTCATGGACTTGATGAACCGCATGTTCAAGAAGTACTTGGACATGTTCATTATAGTCTTCATAGATGACATTCTTGTCTACTCCCGCAGTAAATATGATCATGCAAACCATCTCAAAATAGTATTACAGACCTTCAGAGCCTATCAGTTGTTTGCCAAATTTAGTAAATGCAAATTTTGGCTAAGGTTAGTAGCTTTCTTTTGATGTATAGTTTTTGATGATGGCATTAGAGTTGATCCTCAAAAGACTAAAGTAGTGAGAAACTAGCCCAGACCCATCTCTCCATCAGATATCAGGAGTTTCTTGGGTTTGGCTAGTTATTACCGATGGTTTGTTAAAGGATTTTTGTTTATTACACCCCTATGTCCAGACTGACTCAGAAAAATGTCAAGTTTTAGTGGTCAGATTCTTATGAGAAATTTTTTCAGGAGTTAAAGACTCGACTCTTTACAGCCCCATTTTTCACTTTACTAGATAGTTTAGATGGGTTTATTGTGTATTGTTATTCTTCTAGATTTGATTTGGGGTGTGTTTTGATGCAGAGAGGTAAGTTCATAGCCTATTCCTCTAGACAGCTTAAGCCCCATGAAAAAAATTACCCCACTCATGACCTTGAGTTAGCAGTTGTAGTGTTTTCCTTATAGATATAGATGCACTATTTGCATGGGGTAAATATTGATATATTCATAGACCATAAAAGTTTATAGTATGTATTTTCTCAGAAAAACTTAAACTAGTGTCAAAGAAGGCAGTTAGAGTTGTTGAAAGAATATGACATGAGTGTTCTGTATCATCCGAGCAAGGCCTATATAGTGGCAGATGCTCTTAGTATATTGTCTATGGGTAGTGTTGCCCACATTGAGGATGGTAAGAAGAATTTAGTTCAGGAAGTTCATCAGTTTTCCAGGTTAGGTTTTCATTTGGTTGATTCAATTAAGGGTAGTGTATGGTTGTAAAATAGTTCAGAATCTTCTTTGGTTTCTGAAGTAAAAAAAAAGCAGGATAGAGATCCTAGTTTTGTTAAGCTGAAAGAGTTGGTCAGATATAAAAAAGTAGAGGTTTTCTCCTAAGGGGGAGATAGTGTGTTGTGTTGCCAGGGTAGATATGTATGCCATGTGTGGATGGCGTAAGGCAGTGGATTCTTGTATAAGCACATGGTATGTGTTACTCAATTTACCCAAGGGCCACTAAGATGTACCGCGATCTGTGGGAAGTGTATTGGTGGAGTGGGATGAAGAAAGATATTGTATAGTTTGTGGCTAAGTGCTCTACATATCAGTAGATTAAGATTAAGCATTAGAATCCTATTAGGTCTATGCAGGAGTTCAGTATTCCTACTTGGAAGTGGGAGAAAGTAAAAATGGACTTCGAGACTAGTTTACCTCGTACTCGTCATCAACATGATTCGATTTGGGTCATTGTAGACAGGATAACCAAATTAGCCTATTTCTTGCCAGTCTATACCTTTTATTCAGCCGAGGATTATGCCAAGCTCTATGTTAGAGAGTTGGTCAGATTGTATAGAGTTCCATTGTCCATCGTATTAGGTAGAGGTACACAGTTCACCTTTCACTTGTGGAAAGCCTTCCAAAGAGGTCTTGGTACCAAAGTTTACCTCAGTACAACTTTCACCCTCAGATAGATGATCAAGCAGAAAGGACCATTTAAACTCTAGAAGTTATGTTAAGAGCGTGTATCATTGACTTTAAGGGTAGTTGGGTTGACCACTTGTCTTTGATTGAGTTCGTATATAGTAACAGTTATCACTCCAATATTCAGATGGCTCTATTTGAGGCTGTTTATGGGAGGAGATGCGGATCTCCCATTAGTTGGTTTGAAGTAGATGAGGCTGCAATAGTAGGGCCTGTATTGGTGTTTGACACCTTAGAGAAAGTTCAGTTGATCAGGGAAAGGCTTATGACAGCTCAGAGCTAATAGAAATCATATACAGATGTGAGGAGGAAGGATCCTGAATTTGAGATTGGTAATTTTGTGTACTTGAAAATCTCTCCCATGAAGGGAGTGAAGAGGTTTGCCAAAAAGAGGAAGATCGTTCCTTGATATATCAGTCCTTACAAAATTCTCATCCATTTAAAAAAGGTATCTAACAAGCTTAGGTTGCCTTCATACTTAGCTTCAATTCACCTGTGTTTCACGTCTCCTTGCTAAAGATGTGCATAGGTGATCCAGCAATTGTAGTCCCTATAGAGAGTGTAGATGTTCAGAACAGTCTCTCTTATAAAGAAGTCCCAGTCGGAATCCTTGATCATCAAATTCGCAGACAGAGGAACAAAGAAGTGCCTTTGGTCAAAGTTCTTTTGCAAAATCGGTCCATTGATAGAGCTACTTAGGAAGCAAAAGCAGATATACGGACCAAGTATTCTCATCTCTTCTCCACAAACTTAGACTCAATCCAAGGTAATATCCTTCCATGAATTTACTCAGTTCCATGCTCAGATTTCCTTTACAAACTTGGTAGCAATTACCGTTGCACATCCTTCACATGAAAGTCATGCATTCATGAACTAGTTCAGTCATATAATCATGCTTCAGTTATGCATGTTCAGTGTGAAAACTCAGTTTATCAGTAATTTCAGTCATGTAATCATGCTTCAGTTGTGCAAGATCAGTATGTATACTCAGTCTATCAGAATTCTCAGCCTAGTCAGTCTCATTCGAGGAAGAATGTTCTCAAGGAAGAGATATTGTAAGACCCCGCAAATCCTAGTCATTTTAGTCATATATAGCATGCCAAAAGAGGTTCCAGACTTCGAAAATTTCAGTTAAGTATAGACACTTAGTCTCATTTTTTGCCTCGATATTTCAATGACTTTATTTTCAACCCTTACGACCTTAAAATGTCGATTCTTAGATAGATTCATGATCAGGAATGTCAATAAGTGTTCTCGAATGAGTTTTTGATTTTTTGAACATCGTTTGAGGCACGTTTGCATGTCCAAAATAGTGGATTAATGTGATCGCAATGCATCGCATTATCCATCATGTTGACACTGTCATCACCATCTCAAGCGGGAAAATTATAGTAAGCCAACGTGATGTCGATGCTTCACATCAGCCATCGCATCGAACCCATCAATGCGGTGTGTCCGTCTACAGGTCGCTGGGCATATTTTCTGTAATTAAAGTCCGCATATAAAGTGGTAATTAAGTCAATTTCCTCATCTTTATTCAGCCCTAAAACGTGATAATAAGCCCTAAGAAGGGCAAAATTCATTCTTTATTCTCAAATTCTCTCAAGAATTAAACCCTAGGTCATTCAATTTCAAGTCCTGGGCTAAAGAAATCACCAGCAACTTCTAGAGAATTAATAATCAAGGTATGTTAGGTGTTCATCCTTGGGTTTCCTTCCACCCTTGGAGTTCAAGAACCCATTTTAAACTACAAGTTTATTGATTTCATGATTTACATATTTGAGTTGGGTTATGTTCATGTGTGTATTGTTATATGGTCTTTAATCCATAATTAATTATAAGTTTTCATGAAATTAAGATAGCATGTTTGTTGAATTATATGATTCTCATGATTAATCCTCGAATTTATAAGTTGAATATTGTAGACATGTTATTTATATGGTTATTATTATGTGAAATAATCATGCTGCCCAAGTGTTTGTTAGAATGCCTATGTGAATTGAATAGTGCAATCATGACGTATTAGCATGTGTTCCCATTCATGTACAAGTTCATGCCTTGTAAGTGTGTGACAAAATATCTCAATGAATGAGTCATGACTGAGTGGCTAGCTTGTATGCTTTCAAGATTGTGCCATGTTTTACTATTGAGGCTATCGAGTCATGGAGGTATTCAATACCCGAAAATTTAGCTATTCACCTAGAATTATAGTAGCTACAGAATTATCTCAGCTATGTCACAAACAGTTGTACTCAGTCAGTTACAAAACTCAGTGAACTCAGTCCAGTTCAGTTAGTTAAAACTATCAGTAACAATTCAGTTAAGCCTAGTACATTCTAGTGATCAGTTCAGTGTCTATTCAGTTGGGGGTAGGATTCTGCATCGAGTGAACCCAGGGATGGGGGCATTCCTGCTAGTAGAGGATTTGACCCTTAGTAGCAGTACCTGCATTATAGAACTATGTAGCCAGCGTAGGGTAAGACATCCTCCTGCCAAACTAGGGTTAACGCAACTATATATATATATAATTCCTGATTCTTCCTTCTAGATTAGGGTTGACCCACCATTGTTAATATCCTTTGGAAAGGTGCTAACACCCTTCCAACTAGGGTCACAGGTTAGACCCCAACTCAGTTTATAATTGGGGTATATCAGTTAGATGAACCTTCCCACAGTTACAGTTTTAGCTTCAAACCTAGTATAGAACTCAGTTTAGTTTTACAGAATCAAAACTATCAGAAACAGTCACCCAGTTATTAGTAATACAGTTATCAGTGATCTCAGATGTCAGTTACTCAGTTATTAGAATTCAGTATTCAGTTCTAGTATGATCTCAGTTAAAGTATATATGTATGCACAGTCTTGCATAATTAGTGTTTTCAGCAGTTTTAGTTATCCATGTACTCTCATTCAGTTATATACTTATCATTCAGACAGTTATTGTTCATGCATGCAAACCCATGTATATCATCCTACCTCACTTAGCATACCAGTACATTCAAAGTACTGATGCATACTATTTCTCTTGCACTATAATATCTCATATCATAGGTTTGGATGCTCAGGTTCCTGACCGCGCTTATCTAGATTCAGTTAGCAACAGTAGATTCAAGAGTGAGTCCTCATCCATCGAGGATATTATTCCTTTTTAGTATACAGTAGATTCAGTATTTTATTAGTTGGTGTTAGTTGGGGGCTTGTCTGATCAACTCCATATTTAGACAGTTCAGTAGAGACTTTTTCAGACTATTTCTAGTTTTCAGATGTGATTATCAGTTGCTATATTTATCAATATTCAGATTTATGAACCTTATGGCATTTCATCCTAACTTCCATATTATTTTAGTATTATTATTCAGTGTTCAGAATAGGTACCAGTCATGGGTTAGCTTGTGGTCCTTCAAGGTCATAAGCACCATGTGACATCCAAGGTGCAGATTCGGAGCGTTACAGTAAACCTACTCTGATACCAATTATTGAAACTCTTGGGGTTACCCACACAGTAAGGGAGCAGGTCCCTCAAAGTCAAATATTTGCGATAGAACAGTAAAGAAACTATGAGGTGCTGAAAAAACAAAGACAGTATAGGAAGGTAAGAACAAAAGATTTTTATGTGGAAACCCAAGAAGGAAAAAACCACGTATTCCCCTCACAAGAACTAAAGAAATACACTATAATCAATATCCTGATTATAGTCTAGATTTCATCCTACCTCTAGGATCCTTTCACTTGTAATAACTCTACTACAAGCTCATCTTGGTAACTTTACCAAGGAAACCAGCAACAATCTCAGGCAACTCTACTTAAAAACACTCTATACTCAAAGAAAAAAATGCTACTCTTATAGCATGATTAGTTTAGTTACAATTCAACACTCAGTAAAGAACAATTTTTATTTAAGCATATATAATCAGCTAAGAACTTGAGTAGTGTGGAAATGGGCTTTTGCTCCCTCTCTTTACTCTTTGTAATTTTTGTAAAAACCATTTGATGAAGAGGCGTCTCTTTCCTTTTATAGTTGAGTGGTGATTAGGACTGGAAGATTATTGGACCAGCTGTCTAAATCTGTAAAAAATAGCAACTGCAAATTTGTTACACAAGAGGAAAAAATTGTGCAGATGATGCATGCCAGTTGTACTGTATCTTGCATGTCCAGGGACCTGGTCCTTTGCAGTTTAGTTTCTTATACTCAAAACTACATATAGAATGGAAGTTAAGATCGTGTTATTGGTTGGTGATATTTAACGTACTATACCGTTATAGCATTAGCATGATTTTGTAATCTCACTCTATCTTACTTATGTTTTTATTTGGATCATAGACATATTTTGCACTTTTTCCAGTTTTTGATTTGTTCTTAGATTGGTCTTAGATTATGACACCATGTTTTGGGGGGTTTATGATTTTCTTCATACTTTCGTTTATAGCATATATATATATATATATATATATATATATATATATATATATATATATAAGAGATATTCCTCAGTACAATATAAAGAAAGACACAGACAAAATTATTTTCTGCGACTATTGTTCAACTATGACGGAAGCTTTGAAAAGGCTAAACTAGGCAAATGAAAACCTTAGACAAGAAAAAGAGAGCCTCATACAAGAAAGAGAAAATATAATAGAACATATAAGAATCCTTCAAGACAAAATAAAAATTCTTCACTTTGAATTATCTCAATAGGTCAATGAGACCCAGCAGATTGTTTAAAAGAGTTCTCTATCTCACTCAAAAATGGATGAGAAGGGTGTGCATTTCCCAATGAATGCAAAAAGATCTGCTGTATCGGGTAGAGTTACAACTAGTCCAGTTCAAACGGTAAATGTTAAATATTCATCAAATCCATTGATGGATGGCACTTTGCCAAAAAGTGTAAGAATTCTCCCAGAAAGTTTTCAGATAAATGAAGAAAATAGATCCAAGACAGAAAAAATAAAGAAAAGTTTTAATTTAAGAAAAATGAAAATGATAGAAAAATGCAACAGATGATAGCAGAGACTGTTAAAACATTTTTACATAAAAAAACAAAAGAAGTAATCCTGGAAAATCATGTGCAAGATCCAAGAACCCGGATGTTAGACTCAGAAAGTGAGAAATATAATCCTGCAATGGATCAATTCGCCCAAGACCCAAACGAAGATGATAACTTAGTAACGAGTTTTGACTCATTAGCATTACATAATTTAGAAACTTGAGATGATTTTATGTAAGCAATGACGAAAGACAAAAGAAGACAAGAAAGATGACGTAATCAGTGATGTAGTAAAATGAATAATTGGTATAAAGTGGATAACAAGTGGATGACAGAGAATGGAGAAACTTTTAAAATCTTGTGATGATGGGCCCATAAAGAATACCCGGCAAGCTAAAATATTCTTCAAGAAATTTGAAATCTAATTTTGAAGTCCGCAGAATGCCTATAAATACTGAAGACATAAGACAGAGCAAGATAAAGCGAAAAGAAGTTAAAGTGTAAGCATATAGTGTGAGCATAAGTGTTCTTATTTTTGAAGATTGTTCTTAGTTTCTTAGTTAAAAAAATAATGTGAGTAATAGTGTGTAAATCTATAATCACTACCAAGTAGCTAGCAACTTTCAGGAGAACATCCGAAAGGGAAACCTCTCTGCGTCCTAAGTCATGTAAATAGTTATAAAGATCTTTGTACTTTCTCCATAATAAGTAAAACATATGTTTGTGATATGTATTGTTGATATAATCATTTTAGGATGTTTATATCTTTACCCTTAGTATATGGTTAGTCTCTCAGTGTTTAGCAATGACGATGGATTAATCTGAAAATTCCTAGGAAATTAAGAATGTCCTAAGAGATTAGAAAGGACTTTGGTGTTGTCCAAGGGTGTGATTAAAGAAGGAGTTGCTAAATATACAAACTGAAGATAAAGATATGAATGGGGTATTAAATTAAAAAAAAGAGTGTTAAGCGGGAGAAAATACATTGATTCTAGTATTGCCTGGGTTTAGGCTATTATCAATTTTGTTTTCTTTGTATCAATTTGTTGTTTGGCATACTTATTAAGGCTTATCTACAATAAGTGTCATCATAACCCACTTTTAGGTAGTGACACACAATCTCATAGAGAAAAGTGTACTGAAGCCTACCACAAACAAAACCACAACAACCTTAAGCCGTCCATGGACCCCTCATCTTTGCTCCACGATCCTGGAATATCACACTATTGAAATCATAATTTATACATTAATATGACTAAAATGAGATTCATATTGCAATATAAAACTCTAGGACCAATATCGAATCAAAAATAGGCTCATAGGGTCGATAAATGATATTACAAAATTGATTCTATCGCTTGGTCCCTCGAAAGACGTAGAATGTATACCCAAAATTTGAGCATAAATGGTGAGTAAATCGAGTCTCAAATCAACTCAAAAATCTTAAAGAAACTAATCCTAAAACAAAGAATTTAGACGGAGTTTGGGATGAAATAAAACTACAACAAAAAGGAAAAATGACGAAGGAACGATAAGCTAACATACCTAATGGGATTAAATCCCAATAACTTCTAAGCTCCATGGGCCTCTAATGGTGGAAAGGAGGTGGAAAATGAATGAAGATCGAGGAAGAGGGTGTTTTATACTATCAAAGGGTTACTAATCGTGAACGCAAGGCCCCTTGGTCGAGATCTCTGGAGACAATGAAAATGCCCTTTACAAAGGAAGGCGATGGGCCGTAATCCCAAAGGCCTAGCAAAATTAACCATCGTTAATGCGGACAACTAATCGCGATGACGAGGAAGGAAATAGATCGGGTAAAATTGACCCTTCATCACAAACGCGAAGTGAGGGCCAAAGACTTGAACCATTGTGAATGTGAATAGATCCTCGAAATACGAAAGGAAAAATATGCTTGCACTAGCTATTGTAAACCAGCAAAATGGCTAAGTCCCAACGGACTCCAGTCGGGTGTTCGGGCTTTATTTGAAACCCTGTGGGCGCAAACGAACCATACTGCCCTACAAAATTCGACATTCTAAACCTAATTACACAAGTAAAATTTTCAAAGTCATTTTGATAAAAGGTGGACCATGCAACCACAGTTCCAGTTTTCATCAATTTCACCCAATAGCCTAAAATGAGTCTAAAAGCCTTGAGGCCTAAACCAAGGATCTACCCAGACTAGAATCTACATTTCAGAGCTAACTGTGCTATTAGAATTTTCATCCGAGTTCGTTTACTAGTATTTTTGGTGCATGACCCATTTCTTAACTCCAAAACAGCTACATGGTCTTAAAACCCCAAACGAACTGCCAAAAGCCGAAGAGGCGATCCCGACAAGTCATGAATGACCTGTAGCGCTATAGGAAGGCTCGAAATACCGAAAACAAGTGTAAACAGAGAAACTAACGTGAAGGGTCATTATATGCATCTTAAAATGATGATCAAAATTTATATAGTTTGACCAAAAATACTATGAAAAGTAAATAGAAACTGAGGTAGTAATCTAATTTATCTATGCTTCAAAAGAACAACTACATTAATGAGTAGACCTTCATTAATTTAATGTAGGATAGTAGGAGTTAATATCTTTATAGAATATTAATTTTACTATGCCTTTTACCTTTTCTTAATATTTTCTGTTAAGTAGAAAGTTTCTCTGCTTAGTACCATCCATTAATCTTGAAAGAAATTAGATGATCATATTAAATGAAGAGAATTATGTCATTTCTCCTGAGTTAATTTGGTCATAAACTACTTGCTAAAAACTTACATGTCCTCGCTGTATATACTAAACTATTATTCTTTACCATGGTTATGCAATTAAACTAAGTAAAACACATATTAATTAATCATGGTTAAGTAACATAAATTTTAAATACAAACACATGGCATACATGTATTGATTTGGTGTATACACTAAATGGGTGTAAATTTTAACCTAAACTACTCCTACTTTTAGTGGGCTGAAACGGATTGGACTAAAATGAGATGAGCGAATTATGTTATTTTAGACATTTATCTGTCATGATTTCTAAAAACCTACATTGTAGGTTACTAATGCACTGATTGATGAACTAATTGTTTTTGTCCAGCTAATAGATCCACCTCTGTTAATTCGACAGTTTTAGCAAATAAAGTAAGTATAAGGTTTGTGAAAGCCAATTCAGACATTAAAATCTAAGTATCTTCGAAAACACTTGTACTACTTTGTAATGACTTTCTATTTAAGTTTTTGCAATAGTTTTCCTTCATTAAATTAATGATGTATTACCTCCAAAAAAAAACAAAAATGTTTTATGTAAATCAAGCTAATGCACTTGGCCAATCATGCTTCTTCTCATAGCCCGTTGGAGGATTCTTGTGGGGAGCAAAGTACAAGCCGTCATCTTGCACCTTTATTTTCAATAACATTGAGTTTCGATGAAGGGTCTGCTTGTCCACATAAGTAGCTATCTTGTCATTGTAGACATCAAATGTTGTATTTTTGCTATACCACCAAAAAAGACGAGAGAAATGTGTACTCCAAAGACATTCTCATAAATGGTAAAATAACCGTCGAAGCCTGGATGAAAGGTGTTATATCCTGGACCCTTATCTTTATATTGGCAATGAACGATCAAAGGTTTAGAGCCACATGAAAGAGCATCGATGTTGTGAACCGTTCGAAAAAATGGATCCCCATGACGACTCAACATGAGATAAAGATGAATGAGGGAAAAGAATTGGTCTTAAAATTAACAATGTTTTGACCTTTTGAAATGACTTTTGTTCTATGTTTTCTTTGAGACCTTTTAGAGGTTCATGTGAGCTATATATATACATTTGAAGAAACTAATGACAAAGATTGTGTTAGTTAGATACTCCTTCGTTTCCATTTTAGTTGTCATAGTTTCTTTTTAAAGAGTCAAATGATATAAACTTTGATCAACATTTTAAAATATAATTTTTAATCATAGTTTTTGAATATCAAAATTTTAATTTTAAAATATTAAATTAATCTAATTTAATTTACCTTTAAAAATTAGTCATTGACTTTTGAAAAGCGAATGTAACAATTTAAAAGGAACTAAGGGAGTAGATAATAATCTGATTTATCTATGTTTTAACGAGGGGACCTTCATTAATTTAATGTAGGACAGTTGGAGTTAATTATATCTAAGAGAATATTATCTTTACTAGTAATAACTTTAAATATGTACAGTAAAGTAATTAATTTGCAAAAAATATAATCATGTTTTTTTTATTTAAAAAAATAGACCAAAATATACTATGCACAAAGACCAGTCTTTTATTGTTAATTGACTCTTTCACGGTAAAGAACAATCTACACCAAAAGATGTAGTGCAGCGGATCAGGTTGCTCCTTCCTTAATCAGAGGTCTCGGGTTTGAGCCCTGGATATGGAAAAATCCTTTGTAGGGAGCGCTTTCCCCGAATGGGGCTCTACCCGACGCATATCCGGATTACTCGGACTCCAATGCGAATATCGGATACTGGATGAAAAAAAAATAAAAAAGACAAAGAACAATCTATTACTGAAGGACTATGATGCCTTTTTTCTCTCTTTCTTTCATTTATTAAAATATAGAATAAAGATCTTTTTAACACGAACCATCCACTATGTTATGGAAATTTGGGTGGAGTAAAATTAATCATCAATAACTTCTTTTTTAAGACCATCATCAAAATTCTCTTGAAGACAAATGTAGGGAAGTGTTATTCGTTCTCTAAAACTTGGTTTATATAAAGTGACTGTAATACCCACTTATAGGAATTCTTCTAACATGTACTTAGTGTATACTTGTTCAATTAAACTTTGTTTACATAGTTCAATTATTGATTTTTTCCTTTCCCTCCTTATGATTTTTCTTAATTAAGTTCAGTTAACTAAAGATAAAGATATATGAGTACATGACTAACAATACAGAACGTCAAAGTCAATACTAGTACCGCCTCAAATCATCATTGAAGAGGATTCATTGAGGACATACAGTACTTCCTCCGAATGTATATATAGTGTATATGTGATGTATCAATATTGTAGAAAAGTTATGTAAAATATCAATATTGTATAAATGATGTATAAACAAGTATTGATATGTATAAATGGTGTACAAATATGAATCAATATTGTATAAAAGTTATGAATGTATTGATATTGTATAAATGTTGTATAGACGTATATCGATATTGTATAAAATATTCTCGATATAAATGTATATCAATATCATATAAATGGTGTATAAAAGTGTGTCGATATTGTATAAATAGTGTATAAATGTGTATCGATATTATATGAAAGGTGTATAAAGATGTATCAATATTGTATGTGCACTAGTAGAAGCATGACTGAATATATATATATATTTGTGACAAACGAGTAGGAAATGGTAAAACCAAACCTTTCAACACACAAAAAGTTCAGAAGTTACTTCTGAAATTGTAAAAATTTAAGTAGGAAATTTTTGTTTGGACTTTTATAGAACCTGTGGCAAATACATCATTCTTGGATGCCTTAGAGGATACTCTGAATTCTAAATCTTCTTACGTGAACAGCAAGATCTCCTATAAATTCAGAAACTCTTAACTAGTAATCAATAGACAAAGTGATTCTCTTCTCTGTTGTTTTGGATAAAATTCAGAATTATTCTGATGAGAAAATAGCAAGCAACTATTTGCTAAGCCAAATGTGTAGTAGATTTGTCACTATAATTCGTAGAAACTGCACGATGTCATTTTATAAACACTGCCACAATCACTTGAAATAATTTAACGAACAAACTCCCTCTGCTAGCTTTACTTTGACATAAAAAGGGAATCCCATCAAGAACATGGAGACTGATAAAATCATGAGCATATCAGGGGCACCGAACAAAACTTATTAACCAAAATTAACTTGAATCTATTCAATTCCGATCAACTCAAAATTTTCTATATACAGTCCCAAAATTTAGATATAAACGAGGAAACTACAGGAAACGAAATCAGAACATAAGAGGAAAGCTTGGGGTAAGAGGCTTGAGGATATATGCAATGCTTGCTATCATTATATTTGTTTTCGAGAGCGATAATTAACTCCGTAAATATCGATCGAAACTTGAACTCTTGTATAAGTATGCAATTTCAGAAAGTACAACTATTGAAATAGATAGTCCGTATTGGTATCGGATCTATTCCCATGTTCCGATCTTTCCATTTTTTTGACCCATTTCTTAGGTAAAGTCTCCCAACTTTCAAATTTTGACTCCAAATAAAAAAGTTTTATAAAAATAGTCTTCGGCTATAAAGTCATATATTTTCAAACAAAATTGTTTCTGACCAATGAAATAAATTACATTAATGGCATTCATAATGAATAACAACTCTACGCTTATTCATCTTTTAAATTTTATTTTTTTCTCTTTTTAATTTTACTTTGATTTTTATTTTTGCTTTCTCTTTTTATTATATATATTTCTCAAGCCTTCTTTTTTTTTCTTTTTTCTTTTTTTCCTCTCAACTTTCTTTTATTTTACTTTATTTTTTGTTTCCTCTTTTTTTTTTTTGTTCTTTTTAGTTTTTCACAACCTTTACTTTTTATTTCCTTTACTCCTCTGAGCGTCTACTTTTATAAAAAAAAAAAAAAAATTCATTTTAATTTTTCTTAGCCTTTAGTTTTATTTTATCTTTTTTATTTTTATTTTTATTTTTATCAACCTTTCTTTTTTTTTTTCGTTCTCTCTCAACTTCTACATTTTCTTTGATTTTTATTTTTTAAATATTTTTCTTCATTTTCTTCTTTTTCTACAATTTTTATTATTTTTGTTCTTCTATTTGATTTCTTCCAATCAAGTTACATCCGATGAGCAAGAGTTGACATTATCACATTAGCAAGGCAAGATTTATGACTTTCAAACGACAAGCTACGTTTCATGGGTAATTGTTGACACTATTACATTGTGGAGGCAAGACTTATGACTTTCAAATAATAAGTTATGTTTCATGGAAAAAAAATTGACATTACCACATTGTATTTTGATTTATGAGATATTCTATAACTCTTACCTTAGAGGAAAGACTTAGCTCAAGAACTTTCAAACAACAAACTATACCCCATGGGCAAGAGTTGACTCTACCACGATATGTTTTCATTTATGAGATATTCTACAACTATTGCCTTAGAGGCAAGACTTAGCTCAAGAACTTTTAAAATACAAATTATGTCCCACGAGCAAGAGTTGACACTACCATGTTATATCTTCATTTATGAGGTGTTCTACAACTCCTACCTTAGAAGCAAGACTTAGCTCAAAGAATTTCAAACAACAAATTATGCCTCACGGGCAAGAGTTGACACTACCACGTTATGTCTTCATTTATGCTATGTTCTAAAACTCTTGCCTTAGAGGCAAAACTTAGCTCAAGGACTTTCAAACAACAAATTATGCCCCACGGATAAGAGTTGACACTACCACGTTGTGTTTTTATTTATTAGATATTCTATGATTCTCGTCTTAAAGGCATGACTTATCCCAAAATTTTCAAACAAGTTACGTATATTGGGCAAGATCAACACTAATACATTGTGTTTTTTTACTTATGAAAGGATCTATAATTCTTTTTTTAGAGGTAAGACTCATCCTAAGGACCACCAAACAACAAGTTATGCCCCATAGGCAAGAGTTGACACCACAACATTGTGTATTGAGTTATGAGATGTTTTATAACCCTTCCCTTAGAGGCGAGACTTATATCAATGACTTCTAAAAAACAAGTTGTGCCCCATGGGCAAGAGTTAACATTATCACATTGTGTTTTGATTCATAAGATATTCTATATCTTTTGCCTTAAAGGCAAGACTTAATCCAGGACTTTCAAATAACAAGTTACGCCGCATGGGTAAGAGTTTACACTATCACATTATATTTTGATTTATGAGATGTTTTATAGCTCTTGCCTGAGAGACAATGCCCAAGGACTTTTAAATAACAAGTTACGCTTTACGGGAAAGATTTGACACTACCATATTGTGTCTTGATTTATGAGATATTTTATAAATCAAGGACTTTTAAACAAGAAGTTATGCCCCATGGGTAAGAGTTGACACTACCACATTAAATTTTGATTTGTCAGATGTGCTATAACTCTTGCCTTAGACTCGAATTAGTCTAAAGACTTTCAAACAACAAGTTAGGCCCCATAGGCAAGAGTTAACACTACCACATCACGTCTTGATTTACGAGATATTCTATAATGAGGCAAGACTTAGCCGACAAGTTACGCCCCATGAACAAGAGTTGACACTATCATATTGTATCTTGATTTATGTGATGGACAAGTGTTAACACTACCACATTATTTTTTTTTATTTATGAGATGTTCTATAAGTCTTGCCTTAGAAGCATGACTTAAGGATTTTCAAACAAGAAGTTATGCTCCATAAGCAAGACATGACACTACCACATTGTGTCTTGATTTATGAGTTGTTCTATAATTTTTGCCTTAGAGGCAAAACTTATCCCAAAGAACTTCCTAACAATAATTTATGCCCTTAAATTTGCTTTGATCTCAAAAAAGGAAGATTCCTTTGTAGATTATTCAATTTTTCATTTATTAGCAAAATATAATAAAAGTTGAGAAAAAAGAATAAAGAGATCAAACAAAATAGAGAAATAAAAAAAGAGATTATTAAAAAAATTAAGAAAAATAAAAAAGAGAGGAAAAAAATAAAAATGAAGTTCCAGAAAATAAGAAAAAAAGGAGAAATGATAAAAACAAAAATAAAAGAAAAATAAAGGTTGAGACAAATAAATTTTAAAAAGTAAAAAGGGAAAAAAAATAAAAGTTGAGACAAATGAATTAAAACATGAAAATAAATTAAAAAATAAAAAAGTAAAAATAATAAAAATAAAAATAGAATTTGAAAGACATATGAGTATGAAAAATTTAAAAATATTTGAGGTGTAGAACAATAAAATTGTACTTGTACTATACTTAAAAAGGAAGGAAGATTACTCTTTAAAGACTTTTCTTATTAGAGTCAAAAATTCAAAGCCTCCCACTATTTGGGCTATATAATTTCTTGGATATAAACTTTCAATATTTCAAGTATTTCAGTATATAACTCATTTGAACGATTCACGTTTTTGATACATCAAATTTTAAGGAATAGGAAAAGCTACAAAGAAGAGGAGAAAGAGGCCATTTTGGTTAGGGGTGGCATCGGTCGGTTCGGTTCAGTTTTGTTTGTTATCGGTTCGGTTTATCGATTTTTGGTTTTTAAATATGCAAAATTAATAACCAACCAATAAAAAAAATACTTATAAAATAGAACCCATCTGGATCAAGTAGCGAAGGTAGTCAGACGAGGGAAATGGAACCGAAAATGGGTCGGATGAAGAAAGACAGTAGAGGATTCAGTGGAAGTAAAGGTTTCAATGGGAATTCATAGTTCAAGAACTCCATCTCTGTATAATCTTTCAACCTAACTCTTTTAAGATATGAATTCTTTAGAAATTGCATAAAACAAATGATTTACTTGGTCAATATAGCCAGGGACTCCCTTTCTTCAAGAATGTTTTCTCGTTTAAGCAATATTGCACTTACATAGGTGTTAGACTATTCACTGTATTCAGTGACTAATTTTAAGAAAATATATGACTTATAACAAATTATAGCTAGGATATGTGGCTTACCAGATGCCCAAATTCAAGTGCAAAAAAAGAACTTCAACTCCACGTCAATCATCAAGAATGCTAGTATTAGACAATTCTATAGAGAAATTATATTAATCTGTCAAGAAACTGTTAACGATTATTTATAATAATGTAACATCCCAAAAATCAAGTTTTGAGATGTCACACGGTGCTAAGGGTCACAAGTGACCCCAAGCTAACCCTTTTCATCGGTATAACTCAAAAGCAGCTGATTAAAATATAATTCTGAGAGAATGAAGCTGAAAATGTCTCAATACAGAATCTGTTCAGTACAATATTGAAATTACAAGATGACAATTCTACTAACAGATATACATATACAAGAAGGAAACTGAATACATTAACCACTACTACTGTCTATGAAGCCTCTACTAGTATTATTTCTAAATAGTCGGGTCATGACTCTCAACTACCACACTCAATACGACCAACGAAAGAAGATACCATGCTCCAAACTGAAATAACCTACCTAATTCCCTGAACTGTGAGGACTCTTTACCTGCTGACCGAAAACTGCAACTGAATAGAATAGTAAATGGGGGTCAGCACAAAGAGAATGTACTAAGTATGTGGGGGTGCATGCAACACTTTAAATAACATCATCAATTTTATGAAAACATGCATACAGACAATGATAACTCACTTGGCTTGAGTTATATCAAATCATACTCTTCATACTTTCATAATAAATAGTTTAAATGGTAAAATCTCATAATCCATGTAAATCATCAAAAATCATAAATTATGATAAATCATCATAAATTATCATATCGTCAAAATTCATCAAAGGTAATCATAATTCATCATAATATCTCAACTCTTTGACTCAAATCTCGGAGTGACTCGGTAATTCAAGAAACATAACTATTATGGACAGGGGAGTTTCCTATAACCGACAACCCCACGTGAGCTACGTGGAATACCAACGTTTGAAACCCTCGTTGGCGGGAGCGTCATACTCTTTGCCAGGGAGTACGACCTTAAAACTGCAATAATCACAATCGGGCTCCCTGGCCAATAATATCATCATCAAACAACCCTACGGTGGCACATAGGTTTGGAGAAATACCAAATTTCCTTCTCGGTGCTAAGTACTACTCCCCGACAAGCTCAGAACGCGTTAGGAAATCCACCATTATCATCACAAGGGTCTATCATAAAGACCAAAATAAATATCTCAATTTATAATTCATCAATAATTTGTGGATTCCTAACCCCAACTTCGACTTAAAACATTTCAATCTTTTTCAACATCAACAAGGTATCAATGCATTGAACCATAACCGACTCGACATTTGGACAAGGATATGAAGACTCAATGCGTAATATTTTCAACAATTCAACTCATCAAAATCATTCGAAAAAAAAATCAAAATTCATCTCAACATCTATATCAAAATCAATCTTTCTCTTAGTCAAAATCATCTCGACTCTGCGAGTTCAAGGTCAATGTACTCAAATGATTATTCTTTCAATTCGACAATTAAATCATGACAACAGCTTTTGAAAAGCACTTGAGACCTTCAATTCATAATAAGAATACATATCCCGTAGTACAACTCAAATCACGACTTTTATCTCAAAAGCCTTTAGAAATATCAATTCATTGTAGTAGTATGCAATTCATAACATAAATTCTTAATTTAAGAAGTAGAGTAATGAAGTAATCATGTATATCCATATTGAAAAAAAATTCAAAGTCTTATAAATCCTTCATAAAGTAATTTGAGTGTATACCCATTTTCGAATATCATGAATTTTCAATAATAGAACTCAAGCTTTTTAAATGTCAAAATGTAACAATTTATCAAGTCATGACAACATCAATATTTTTGAGAAAATATCAAGACTCATGGTAACATCTCAAACGTTATATCTCAATATGCTCAATGATTCAATTTCGTCATAAAGAAGCTTTAAGCTTATCATAAATCTCAAAATCATTCCAAAATACCATTTCAACATATATCTCGAAATCATTCAAAATAAAAATATGAAATTTACAATTATAGATATGAAGACATCTCATGTCTCAAATATATATTCAATAATTCAAATCATCATTGGGAAGCATAAAGCTTGACACATATCTCAAAATATTATTCCAAAATACCATCTCGACATACGTCCCAAAATCATTCAAAATACCACCTTGTGGTAAAAGTGTGTAATTCACAATGATAATTATTAAATCATATCAAGAAAATATTGAGATAATCATATAAATCAAAGTTTATTCATTCAACCATCATAATCTCATAATCGAATTATTTAGACATAATCTCACTTGCAAAATCATGTAAAGAACCATAATAAAATTAAAGCTTTGGGCACAAGAATGGAAGATTGCTCTTCTTCAAAACTCCACATACCTTGAAATTGACTTCTTGATTATGAAATCCTGTTCACACAAATAAGGGCCTCGAGATGATGAGTTCGATTATCTGATCAAATTTAAATTTCTACGGTGAAATTGGAAGATATTTGGAGCTCAAAATGGACCTAGGGTTTAGTTCTCTCAATATTTTTGATGGAAGAACATGAATTTTATGGCTCAATATAGGTATAAATGGACAATTTTCGTCCATGAAGTGAAGGAATAATGACCAAAATGCCCTTAAAAATCAAATAATGTCAAATCTGTCCTTTGGTAGACTGTTTTGGTAGGCTGAAGTAGATCGACCATAACGTTTTACTCCGACAGCTAAATTGGATTAAACCAATTCCATTAGAAAGAGGACTCTTAGAGCTTTCCGTTGATATATAGTAGCTCACCCAAATTATTATGTACAAGGATTTATGGTCATTTGAAGTTGACCCTAAAATTCACTTGGCTGCAGTAATTTTTAATTTCCTGCACGTTTTATTGTTCACAGTTCAATCGGAATGGTCGTAGTTCGATTGGAATGGTTGTAACTCATCGCTCGAGTGTCCATTTTCGATGATCTATATATTGTTGGACAGCTTATTCGATACTCTACACAATGGTAGGTCAATGTCTTAGAAATACTACACAGAAAATTTATGGATCGCTTTAAAGCGTAGAACTCGATACGTTTCTCGCGAAATCTTTACGAAGAAAATTTTTTGGGGTATTAAAAATAATAATATAAAACTAGTACAATTAGAATATTTTTACCTTGTTCAAGCTTTTCGAGGACATTTATATCTTCCTCAATCTTAGTGAGTACAACCATCAATCTTAGTCTCTCAGTAGATCAGGGGGTTCAGAGGTCTGATTCTCAAGATTTACAGCTGAGGAAATTGACATTTACCAGTTGTCATAGGGTCCGAGCACTGTACAATATCCCTCCCTTCGTCAACTATCAATGGAAGAGCAAGTTATATGCAAGATTAGGAGGTGGATTCAACAAATTCAAAGAAGGTTTCTTACTAGGTGGATGTATCTTTTCTCAAAGGACAGAATTTGTCTTTTATAGCATCAAAACGATAGATTTCACCTACATACTGGAGATTTCAGCTGGAATAAAGAAATGGTTAACAGGTACACAGAGACAGGAAGGAGAAAGGAAAAACAATAAGGAAGCTTACTCTTGCAAGCTAGAAGACGAGGTTATCAACAACACCAGTGGGATAGTATTGATGATCCGAAGAAGCAGCAACTCAAGTTGTTCATTGACAAAGAAAGCCATGGAGATGCGGCGGAAAGGGAAGAAGATGAAAGGGATTTTCTTAGTTTCTCATTTTAGAAACCCTACTAGATATTTAGTTGATATATTTGGATATGATGGGTCAAGTTGGGTCGGGTCAGTTGACCCTTGGTTAATAAAATTACGTATTAAATAAAAAATAATAATATATATATATATATAATATTAATATATATAAATAATATAAATATTTATATAAAAAAATATAAAAAGGGGTAAAATAGTAATTTCAGTGTATTCTTATTGGGTTATCGGTTAAACCGATAACCCAATAGGCCTAAATCGATACCAAACCGATAACCCAATAAATTTTTTTATAAAACCAATAACCCAATAACATTTTTATTGGTTCTATTTATCAGTCGCTTTGATTTTTGCACAGCCCTAATTTTGGTCGAGCGACCATTACCCGTAACTATCCTTTTTTACTATGCCCTTTTCCTTTTCTGAATATTTTATGTTAAGTACTCTCTCTATTTCATTTAACTTATCCCTTAAAGGCTTAACCACACTCCTTGAAAAAATTAATAAGGGATGTACTTCCTCTGTTTAAATTGCTTGCCAATTATTTTCTAAATGAATTTTTATTTTTTACTTATCACTTTTGACATATCAAGAAAACAAACTCTTAGCACTAATTAATTTTTTTTTCAAATCAATATCCAACAGTTAATACTCTCTCTAATCCATACTTCCTCCGTTTCAAAATAATTACATTGTCTGAGTATTTTTTAGTGTTTAAAATAATTGAATTGTTCATTGTTCAAGATAGATGTTGGAATTTTTTTTCAATTTTACCCTTCATTAATTAAAATTTCAAGGATGAGTTCCAATGATCATTATTAATGTTATGGAGTTTGAAAAGGGTAAAAAGGAAAAAAACATGATCAATTTATGTCTTGATCTTTTTTTTTTCTTAAAATATGTGTCATATTCCAACAATTCAATTATTTTAAAATGAATGGAGTATTAACTTACTTGGTGATGAGGCAATTCACGCCTATTAAGAAAAAAAATATTAAGGCATAAATTAAACATCACTTTTTACTTTTCCCTTTTAAAGTCAAATTAGAATGAAGGCAAAATAGAAGAAACTTCCAACAACTCTCAAGAATAATGACACTTCCAACAACTCTCAAGATCAATGACAATTAAGTTATTATGAACATTAAAAATGACTCACAAAATAAGTTAATATGGACTAAAGGAAGTAATAAATATTAAATAATAGAGGTAAAAATGGTAAAATCACCATGTCAATCATTATATTCTTAATGAGTGTGTTAACTCAAAAAGTGAGTGTTAAAAGTGACAAGTAATTTTGAACGGAGGAAATATTTTACTGAATTGACCTTATTAATCATGATTTGGAACTCTAAGTTAGACTATTACTACTTTATGTAGTTATTTAATAATAAGGTAGAAAAATAAATATATCAAAATTCTTTTGATTTCATAAATTAAATAAGTAAATTGAAATAATTAATTTTTATATAAGAACCAAGTAAAAATGAAGAGAAAAATGATGATAAAGACGAGTTTTATATCAGGAACGGTTATTTCAGTTCTTAATAAGTTGAAAAAATTGATTTTTCTGTCCTCGAATAATAAATAAATTACAAAATATAATAAAATAAGAAATTTCATCATTAAAAGTTTCTTGCTTAAGAAAAAAAAATCACTACCTAGCTACATATAATTTTCCTTCAAAATTTAATTCAGTATAACTCAGAGCATTTTTTAAAGATAACTTTATAACTAAATGAACTACCTTTTATACTTTAGACCTCTACAATTTAACTAATTGTAACAACTCCTTTCAAGGCTATATTCTCCTGGTCTAAAAAGAAAACTTGAAAACCAGGTATTCCGATCGATCACCTTTTACTAAGCTTCAAGGGGTTTTGGGCTGTAGGTGACAAAAGAGTTTTAAAATGAGGTGTAGGTGACACACGTCTTAGTTATTGAGTTGAGGTGACAATTACTTTATTATGAATTAAGAAAGTTGGGGAAGTTTGAAAATAATCCACAAGTTTTTAAATTTATACTTTGATCCAAATGTTAGTTAATATAATAGGAAACAGAGGAAAAAAAGACGCATTTCTCTCTCTTCTAATTTATTGTTGTTTTCTTTCTTCACAATTATTGTTGTTCATTGTTATTGCTGCTTTATTAATCATCTTCTGCTTCATTATCATCATATTCTACTTTATTATCATCTTCATCTTCTTCTTGTCGACCATTGTTGATGTGTTGTTACCGCTACTGCTGTTATCTGACCAATTTCTTAGGTCAAATTTTATTTCCTACATCACTTTCCACTTTGTCATTACTTCGTAGATGACTTTGGTAATTAAAATTATGATTTTTATTCGAATTTGTTATCTGGGTACATAGTTACTACCGTTTTGCAACAATGGATAGAACCCGATCATGAATCCAAATAAGTGCCCACAATTTAAATGGATTACTCATCTGGTGGATCAGATGAGTAATCTGTTGCATCAGACTGATTATCTGTTACATCAGATTGATTATCTGTTGCAACAAATGATTAATCTGTTTGGAACAACACAGATCAGCTCCTGCCACAAACTCAATAGATAACCAATATATTTCAACTCTTGCTATTGCTACTGGATTCAAAATTATTCCTTACGTCCAATCATCGACATGTTTATTGAGAAGATAATAGACAGAATAAAAATTAAATACTCCGTCCGTCTCAAATTATCCATCCCAAATTTTCTAATTTGATTTCTCATTTTACTTGTCTTTTTTCATTAATTAAGAAGAGATAATTTTTTTTTTTTATGTTTTACCCTTTGGGTTAATTATTTTTTCTTCAAATTAAAATATAAACATTATTTAATAGGGGTATTATGATAAACTAGACATGTTCTTAATCAATGTGTCATCTCAATTTGGGATGAGTAATTTGAGATGGAGGGAGTATGAATTAATATGTCAAAGCCGTGCAATAGACTAGTTATCTGTTGAAACAGACTAGTTATCTATTGCATCAGACTGCTTATCTTTTGCAATATATGAGTAATCTGTTTTGAACAACACAAATCAGCCCCTGCCATAAACCCAACAGATAAATCTTACTATTGCTACTGAATTTTAAATTATTCCTTTTTACGTCTAGCCGTCGACATATTTGTTGAGAAGATAATTGATAGAATGAAAATTAAATATGAATTAAAACGTCAAAGTTGATCAAACATAATTTTTTTATTAAACAAAAATAAAAATAAAAATACATATACATAGACTAAAAGAAAAAAATAATCTAATTATTGTTATTAACATCATTATTATCATTATTATTATTATTATTATTGTCAGTCGACCAATCTTCAACAGGTACCAGCAAGGCCCTTCTCAGCCGTCGGATCTCACAGAGCATCCTTGCTCTAACTGCTCCCAGTTTCCATTGCAACTCATGAACTTGCATCTGAAGTTCATTCAAGGCGTCTTGTAGAAAAGCAACATCCTACACTGGATCAGCCATATCTAGAACACATATGAATTGATAAAAAATGTAAAAACAAAAGTTAAGAAAAGAATATCTAAATTTAATACAATGTATACTACAAATTGAGAAGAAAAAAATTAACCGAGATAGGGAAGAGAAAGCGGTGGAAGGTTTAATATAAAGACAAGATGTAATAAATAAATAGAGTATAGTTGAATGAACGATTGAGTAAGGAGGAACCTATTTATAGAGGATTGAATTTGAATAAGTGGCAAAAAGGCTAATTGTTCACCTCAATTTATTAATTACATTTTTGATTTGATTACTGTGAAAAGTTATGACTTAATTAAATTAAGAAATATTGTGATAAGTCATGACTTTTCAGATTATTATTATTAATTAGTTCTTTCCAAGAACCATTTTTATTGAGTTCTGACAATAGATTCTATATCTGCTGCATCAGATAACTCATCTGTGACAACAGATATATCATCTGTTGCAATAAATAGAAAACCCATTGCATCAGATAATCTATCTGTTGCAACATATAATCTAACTGTTCATCTCCATTTATTAATTACATTTTTATTACTTTGAAAAAATAGGACTTAATTAAATTAAGAAATATTATGATAAGTCATGACTTTTTAGATTATTATTATTAATTAGTTCTTTCCAAAAATCATTTTTATTGAGTCATAACAACAGATTCTATATCTGTTGCAATAAATAACTCATCTGTGACAACATATATATCATCTGTTGCAACAATAGAGAACCTGTTGCTTAGATAATCTATCTGTTGCAACACATAGTCTTTGTTTAAAAAAAATTATCATCATATCATTAATTCAAATTTGCTGACTTTTTTATTATATAAATTAAAAAAATACTTTTTCAATAACCGTTTCTTTAATAAAATAATAACCATTTTTACTAAGTTCTGGCAATAGATTGTATATCTATTGAATCAGATAAACCATCAGTTGCAACAGATATACCATCTGTTGAAACAATTGGATGATCTGTTTTAATAGCTTTTTTGATTTCTTCTAACAAACGATATATCAGTCACAACAGATGGGCAATTTGATGCATCAGCAACATTGTTGAATGTGTTTTAGATAAAAAGTCACGACTATTCACCTTGTTCTTAACAATCATCAGATAAGTTAATTAATCCAATATTGTGACTTTTTTTTTATCATATAATAAATAAATAATTTTAAAAAATAAATCTAAAAATAAAAATCGTGAAAAGTCACAATCAGTTATTAAAATTAAATAACCATTCTTTTACAGTTAAAAATTATGTTTATCATTTATTTCTTTATTATTTATTTACAAACTGTTTTTCATATTAAATAATAAAAAATTCATGTCTTTTCACCCTCTCAATAACAACAATAACTCTTTTTTTATTAATAACCGATTATTGCAACAGATGATCGATCTGTCGCATCAGATTAACCCCAGTTGCCACAAATACTCAATCCCTACCACCAACCGTCGACATGTTGAGAATAAGGAATAAATAGAATGATAATTAAATACTAAATAAGTAATTAAAAATTCAAAGTTGACCACCAAACATAGATTTTTGAATCCCTTGGGTAGATTCGATATATAAAAGGAGGAAAACATATACACTAAAAGAAAAAACATAACCTAATTATTATTATTATTATTACTATTATCATTACTATTATTATTATTATTATTATCATTACTATTATTATTATTATTATTATTATTATTATTATTATTATTACTACTATTATTATTGTCAACCGAACAATTTTCATCCGGCAGCAGTAGGGCCCTCCCAGCCTTACTCTGAAGTTGATCAAATCTCTCTAGAGTTCATCAAAATGCCTTTGAAGTTATCGTAAGGACTCGATATGAATATTCTTGTAAAAATATGGATCGACCATATTTGTAAGTGTAGTAGAATGAATGAGTAAGGAAGAACCTATTTATAAATGATTAAATTGGAAGGGGTTAGTCGAAAAATCACGACTGTTTATATCCCTTAATTAAATAAAACTGATGACTTTTTGAATATGTAAATTAAAAAAAATGAATCTAAATACAACATTTTATCTTTTATTGTATTTCGGAAAGACAAGAAAATTGCTTTAAAATAAATCTAACAGATAGATAATCTGTTGAAATATATTCCATCTGTTAGATAACTTACAACATATTGACAATCTATTACAATAGATGGATATATCTATTTGATTTTTCCAATAGATATTCCATATGTTGCAATAGATTGATCATCTGTCATAATAAATGTCTGTAATTATTTCACATTTTAAACAGATATGGCATCTATTGCAACTTGTTAGCATCTGTTTATTCAATTTAAGCCATAAATGAGTTAGAAATAATAAAATGTGTGCAGATGGATGGATCCACTGTCATGTGTGGGAGTTAAGTATTACTAATAAGGTCATCGGGATAACACACAGAAAGTACAATATTTTTGTGAATGCAGTTTTTAACCGATTAGGCACTGATCATTCAAATAAGATACTGCATTATATAGTGAGGTTTGATAGGTTTGAATTGATAAGGATGAGGGCCTCATGAAGATGGTGCAGATACACTATTATGAATTACTGACAGTTGTTGCTCGTGTTTATGCATGTCATGTTTTGAGAAGGGATCAATATTTGGTGTCATTGCAGAGATTTAATAGCGATTGTAATTAACTTTAAGTGTGCATTGGATTCTGAGAAGGCCTTCGAAGCCTCGCACTACATCAAACAAGAATGGAAAAACAATAGAAATTCCCCTAGCCTAAATTTATATGGAAGGGTAGTTCGAGAAGATGATTATACGCCAGAAGGAGCTGAAGGAGAATGTCTGCGAGGGAAAGGGGAGTTGATGAAAAACTATATCATCTAAGAGCTAATAGAAGAAGAGACACAGGGAAGCAAGGAACTTCTAGCGAATCTGGCCGATAAAATTATCTTAAAACATGATAAATCTGAATCTAGTGCAAATATAAAATTGTATCTTGTAATTAAAAAACCGTTTGTTGTTTCTCTAAAATGAAAAATAGTGTAGATGGTCTATTTTCTAGAGAGCTGCGTCTAGGTAGCATGGTAGGGATTATCACCTATATTCTAGATAATAGTAAAAGACCAAGAAAGCAGCCTTACGGGCATCGAGGGTTGAAATGATGTATAGTAAGTCTAGAAAACTTGCGCCTAGAGCAACTGCAGTTAAAATAAGTAATCTAAGAGAAGGTGGGACTTTTTGAATTTTAAATTGCATCCAATTCATTCTTGTTTGTGGTTCCAATTAGGTCCACTGTTGTTCACCTGATCGGAACCATAAATGAGATTGAAAGACAGATTAAGCGTCATTCTTTCCTTAGCAGTAAGGATTAATTAATTATGTTTTCTTGGCTTAGTATGCTTTCAATATTTTTTGGAGAAGATCAGAGGCTTATTGTATTATGTTAATACCGATAATTTTCAAGCTTGCCTTCATCTTGCTGATTTGGTATCCAAGATTGTCATTGCTGTCTTTGAAGTTGGTCTACAGTTTCTGGTCTCTTGTGAGATCGATAAGGAATACTTTCTCTTTCGAAGTTGTGGCATTGTAGAAGGCCTTCAGAACACATTCTTTAGAAGCCTTAAAGGATACATGAAGGGTCACTGTGTTTGTTTTAGGTCAAAATATGTTGATGGACAGTCAAGATGTGGTCCGAATAGTTGAATAGCTCACTTTTATCAAGCGTTACTCAATGCAGCTTGCTCAACTAACCTTCAAGGGATTTGATAAATTAATAAGCAAGGAGTTATGTACCATTTGATCTAAACTGACTTTACCAAGCCTATCAAACATTACGTTACTCTAGGCTCTTTACCCTATCAAAAAACTTTTTTCGAGTTAGTGGACAAATTAAACGAGCTCAATTTCTCAGTCTTTGTGATGATCGCTCTCCTCCAATATAGATGACAAGTTATCTGCCATGCCAAAGTCTACACCATCAGTAGAAATTCTTGCCAGAGCAAAAGTCTTCAGAAGGTATCAACAGTAATCTCTCAATATCAAGTGATATTGAGTGATTCCTAGTCATGCCTTCCCAAGACATTCGCTACGACAAGAATTTTTTCTGATGACAAGATATCCGCCATGCAAAAGTCTACACCATCAGCAGAAATTTTTGCAAGTACAAAAGTCTTCAGAAGGCATTATTAGTAATGTATAAGGGCCACAAAATAAAAAGTATCAACTCCTCTGTCTTGCTTAAGTATTCGAAAAATAAAAATTGCAATTCCTCTGTATTGCATTGTTGAGCAATGTAGAATCTTGTTTTACATATCAATTCCTTTATATATTGCTCAACAGTGAAAGACAGAGGAGTTAAAATTTTTCTTTTTTTGGATAATTGAGAAAGATAGAGGAGTTGATAATTTTTCTTCGGTGGTCCTTGTACATTACTAATAATTCCTTCTGAAGACTTTCGTACATGCAAGAATTTTTACTGACAATGTAGACTTTTGTATGACGAATATCTTCTCATTAGTAGAAATTCTTACCGGAGAGAAAGTCTTAGGAAGGCCTGACTAGGAATCTCTTTATATAACTTGATATTGAGATATTACTGTTTATGCCTTCAGAAGGCTTATGCCCTGGCAAAAATTAATGGTGACAGTGTAGACTTTTGCATGACGGATATCTTTTTCTCTATATGGGAGAAGAACGATCAACACAAAGGTTAAGAGATTGAGCTCGTTTGATCTGTGCACTAACTCAGGGAAAGTTTTTTGATAGGGTAATGAGTCTGGTGTTCCGTAAATTTTGATAGACTTGGTAGAGTTAGTTTAGATCAAATGATATGTAACTCCTTGTTTATTAAGTTATCAAATCCCTTGAAGGTTGGTTGAGCAAGCTGCATTGAGCAACGCTCGATAAAAGTGAGCTATTTAACTGTTGGGACCACATCTTGACTGCGCATCAACACATTTTAACCTAAAAACATACACAACGACCCTACATGTATCCTTTATGGCTTCTGAAGAAAGTGTTTTGAAGGGCTTTTAGAATGCTACAACTTCAAAGATAGTGTTCCTGATCGAGCTCACAAAATATCAACAACTCTATACCAACTTCAAAGACGGCAACGATAAAATTGAATACCAAATCAGCAAGTTGGAGGCAAGCTTGAAAATTATTGAAATTCACATACTACAGCAAGCCTCTGATCTTCTCCAAAAAATATTGAAAACATGCTAAGGATAGAAAACACAATCAATTATAACCATATTGCTAAGGAAGTAATGATGCTCAAACTATCTTTCAATCTCGTTTGTGGTTCTGATCAGGTCAATAGTGGACTTAATCGAAATCACAAACAAGAATGCATTGGATGCAATTTAAAATTCAAAAATTTGTTGTCTTAGCTTATATTTATTATTTTAACTGCAGTTACTGTAGGAAAAGTTTTCTAGACTTACTGTATATCATTTCAACCCTCGATGGCCATAAGACTGCTTTCTTGGTCTTCTGCTATTTTTTAGCATCTAGGTGATAATCCGGACAACGCTACCTAGACGCAACTCCCTAACAAAGAGACCATCTGTACTATTTTTATTTTAGAGAAACAACAGACATATTATTTCATTATCGGATATAATTTCATATTTGCACTTGATTCAAATTTCTCATGTTTTAAGATAATTTCATCATCCAGCTTCGCTAGAAGTTTTTTTCTACCCTATGTGTCCTCCTCAACTTGCTCTCAGATGATATAGTCTTTCATCAACCACCCACTTTCCATCGAAGGCATTCTCCTACCGCACGTTCTGGCATATAATCATCACCCCGAACAACCCAACCATATAAATTTAGACTAGGGCAATATCTATATTTATTTCATTCTTGGTTGAAGTAGTGGGAGGCGTCGAAGACCCTCTAAGGGTCCAATGCACCCTAAAAGTTAGTCCAATCGCTATTGAATCTCTTTATAATACCACCAAAACTAGATCCCTTCACAATGCTTGACACATATACATGAGCAACAGACGACATTAAATCTTAACAGGGTATCAGAACCATATTCATGGTCTCTCAGCCTTATCAGCTCAAACCTACCAATCTTAATTGTAAAATTACAGATATCTTGTTTGAATGATCAATGACTAACCGGTAAAAACAATATTCATAAAATTAGTTTACTCTATGTGTGTTTCCACGATAACATTATCAGTAATACATACCTCCTACATATGAAGTGGTTCCATCTGTATGCAGCTTATTCCTTCGAACACATCTTTATTGCATCCTCTTGTGTTGGTCGGGCAAAAGTTGATCAACTTTAAGTTTCTTATATCTATAAAGAAGAGGAAAAAATTGATGCCACAAAAAGAACATTATCCATCTATTGCAATAAATGTAGAGTTTGTTGCAACAGATGTGGAGCCTATTGCATCAGATGTGGAGCCGTTACAACAAATATGGAGTCTGTTGGAATACATCAAACTAGTCTTGCTAGTGGTTTGATTTGTTCTAATAGTTGCTCCATCTGTTGCAACATCAACAACAACATAAACTACAAAGAAATAACAAATAGAAAACATCAACAACAAATAAACAAAATCATTTGTTTCAACACCATCAACAAAAAAGAAGTAATATTCTTTGTTCCAACACCATCAACAATACCACACCATAAGTTCCAACAGTGTAAACCCCACCAACAACATCAATAACAATATCAAAAACAAAGAAACAAACACAATACATACATAAGAATGATACTGTCAACATAAAATAGACCCCTAATAAATATTTTTCTTAATGGTTGTGCCAAGTATATAAGGGCCAACTAATAATAATTTGAGGGGCATGAGGAAGAAGACAAGTGACATTGAAAAGACAAGATAAGACTACTCTGAGATGTTTGAGTTATCTAAGAAATATTTTTATCACCTTTTTAGTAGTACTACTATATCTACTCAGACAGAAGCTTGCTTTAAAATTAAAAGAAAAAATATTTTCAAACAAATATGCCATCTGTTGCAACATATATCAATATTTGTTTAAGAGGTAGCAATATCTGTTTGAAAAATCTCAATTGCTCAATCATATGTAACAATAGATGTAAATGTCCATTTGATAACTAAACCAGATATGTCATCTATTACAACAGATTTTAATATCTATTTGAAAATTAAACCAAATGCTCAATCATCTGTCACAACAGATGCAAATATCTATTTGATAATTAAATCTGATATGTCATCTATTGCAACAGATATGAATATCTATTTAGAAATTTCCAACAGCTTAGTCATTTGTTGCAACAGATTTCATTACAATTTGTTTAGGTGGAACTAGGTATGAATGAATAAGTTTATAGGGTCAACTTCAACTTTAATTGAGTCTTTGTAATTACATGGTTTTGGTATTACGTTCATCTTGACTCGAGTCGTCGATGGATCACTCTGAGTTGAAGAGATTTTCATTAACTTAATGTTAAGCTAGTACCTAAATTTATTTAGGTGGAACTAGGGATGAATAAATGAGTTCATAGGGTCAACTACAACTTTAATTGAGTCTTTGTAATTGCATGATGTTGGTATTGCGTTCATCTCAACTCGAGTCATCGATCGATCACTCTGAGTTGAAATGAGTTCTCATTAACTTAATGTTAAGATAGTACCTTAATTTATTTAGGTGAAACTAGGGATGAATGAATGAGTTCATAGGGTCAACTACAACTTTAATTGATCCTTTGCAATTGCATGGTGTTGGTATTGCGTTTATCCCGACCCAAGTCGTCGATTGATCGCTCTGAGTTGAGATGAGTTCTCATTAACTTAATGTTAAGATAGTACGTAAATTGATTTAGGTGGAACTTGGGATGAATGAATGAGTTCATATGGTCAACTACAGCTTCAATTGAGTCTTTGCAATTGCATGGTGTTGCTATTGCGTTCATCCCGACATGAGTCATTGATCGTTCACTCTAAGTTGAAGATATTCTCATTAATTTAATAATTTAAAAACTATATCTTTTAAAATTTTAAAAATTATTTAAGATAGATTCAGAACAAATTAACAATTTCAAAACATGTCATTCTATTCCAAAATAACAAATCAACCCATACAAATCATCCATTTTCCTAAAAAACTTTTCCTCATTTCAAATCTGAAGTTCTCGTTCTTCTCTCTCTCTCTCTATCAGCAATACAGACAACAACTACTCAACATATTGCTCAACCTTTCAAAACAAATCGATTTTCTTCCTATTTTTGACCACATAGTTGTTATTTTTGACTTTATTCTTGCTTGTATCCATCATTTTCTCTATCTTCACAGGTAATAGAGTTCAAGAAGAGTTCTACATTTATTCTTTATTCTACAAATTAGGGCTTTTTAGTTGTTTTACTTAATGATGAAAAAGAAGACTTTTAGTTGTATTATCTTCAAGAAGGGTTAACAATTTTGAGTTTTGATGCTATAAAAGTAGGAATCACCCGAGAAAACCGTAGTTTTTAGCTCAATGTTTTGTTGGATGTCGTGGTATTATTTAATGGTTTTGTAGTGTTGTTGTTGGTGTCGGTATTTGTGTTTTTAGTGGTGGTGTCGGTGGTATTAGTGTTGGTCTTGGTGGCATTGGTGGTGGTCTTGGTGTCATTGGTGGGGGCATTTGTTATGGTGTTGGTGGTCCATCTATTGCAACAGGTGGACGATCTATCGAGAGATATTAAATAGGTCTTCAAACAAATTCTCCATTTATTCCAACTGATGGGTTATCTGTTGGAGTGTTTTTTTTGTAATGTGGCGTAGAATAATTTATTGAAATTTGTCGTACCTTTTTTTAAAAAATTATGCAGACATCAAATGCAATATATTTTTTATTTTTTTGTTGTTTGTAGTTAAAAGATGTCCCCCAAATGAAAAAAATTGAAAGTGATCAACTTCTGAACACCCAACAAAAAAGGCTAGAGTACAGATAGATTCGGAGGAACTTCCTGAACAATCTCAGTCAGGGTAAAATAAAGCTGAGGAAAGTGATAACTCCTTCTTACCAATGGGGCGTGAATTAATATCGAAATCCCAGCATGATTCTATCAAACTATTAGCATCTATAGGTTTTGAGTTGCGATATCGATGGATAGCCCTAAAGAAGTAACTGGCGATCTTGTACCTAAATGTCAGTTGGGGAAATGTTTTGATGAACTTAGGAGTATTATGAAGAATGAAAATATAGATGGATTTTTTAAGAAGAGCTACTTCACATACTTTCTTGAGCTGCTCGAGGACTGCACTCTTCGTTTCCCAATGAGCATGGTATATAGTCTTCTCAAGCACATGATTAAGTATATGGGGATGATAAAGATTCGAAGGAGGGAAGAAAAAATATGGATAAAATCCGGATCAGCTACTGTGGCATGCCGGTTTGTTTTGGATTGAAAGAGTTTGCCATAGTGACGGGCTTGAGATGCGATCATCCAGAAGAACCTCTCATCAAGAAAACACCCCACAAAGGGTCCAACAAATGCAAGGAAAAAAAAGATGGGTTGTTGGGCATTGTTGGATGTAGCTATAAAGCAGAGGATTTGATGGTAGATCTCGAGGATAAAAACATACGAAAGCACTATAGGGAGAAATTGTTCTTAGTTTGGTTTATCCATTCCATTTTATTGGCAAGAGATGTAAGGAAAGTCATAAAAGATGATTTATTGGCGCTTGCTGATGATTTTGAGAAATTTAACGATTATCTTTGGGGATATAACAGCTACTACTTGACTGTTCAATGTTTACTGACAAAGCTATCCACAGGGACGATCACATTTTACGGTTTTTATTCGGCTTTCATGGTAAAATTGATCACTATTTTTACTTATCCATTAATTTATATTGAATATAGTTATTATGACTTTTTTTTGATTGCTTCTTATTTATATTTTTTAGGCTTGGGCATGTAAAGCGATTCCTCCCATCCGAAAGTAGTTCAAGGATTACCCGAATGAGGTTTCTCATCGAAGTATCGTTAGGTGGTTGAGTGTAAAGAGAAGCAATAAAAATATTAAAGAGTCTGATCTCTTTAACCCTCTGGATGATGCAGTACGTATTCTTTCTTTCAACTAAAATAATTTGCCTCAAAGAAACATTCTGAAATAGATGTACCATCTATTGAGTCAGATGGTTCATCTGTTACAATAGATTACCCATCAATTGCAATTCGTGTAATAGATGGGTAATCTGTTATGATAGATAATCAAGATTTTGCAACAAATTAACCATCTGTTGCTCTGGTTCTCTGAACCCGACTCAACAGATTATCCATCTACTGTAAATTATGCAACAGATGGGTAATTTAATGCAACATATTTTCAATTTATTATGACATATAGATTCACTATTGTGGTAGCTAGATCGTCTATTGCATAAGTTGGCTGTGTTAATATGTAACCCAACTGACTATAAATTATTATTAGATAATTTAAATGCCTCTTATCTTTTTTATAGGTTGTGCATCCTTAGATCGTTTCTACTGAGCAGGAGTTGGGGATCACTTCTCTTATTATTCTAGGTCTTATTGATACAAAAGCAGACCCAACGATAGATTTAATAAAGAAGGAATTGGCTAGAGCAACAGCCATGAGAAGAGTAGTTAGGTAAGGTCAGCCTAATGTTGAAGCTCTTCATGACCAACCTTTTTCTGCAATAGATCCGGGTGCTTCTTCTGGGGGTGTTGCTGGTGGAGTTTTTGATCCATGTACTTCTCAGGAAAAAATAAATACGTTTGAAAAAAACCCTTGCACAGGTCCCTCTCACCCCTTTCCACCCTCATGTTCTCATTGCAAATGCAAAGTGTGCAAGAACAGAGAGGTTAAACTCCTTGAAAAACTAGAGGCTATTGCTGACGCTACAGAGAAGTTGAAATCCAAAAGGGGTTTCATACCATCCAAGAAAATGAGGGAGCCATACATTCTTACAGTGGCGGTTAGGAGGAAGAGAAGAAATATTTGACAAATACTCTCTATTGTGAAAATAAAAAAATTACAACTCCTCCCTCTCTGAGAGTTGTTGAAGTTCAGGGCCGCTGAAGAAGGTAGACATATACGAGGAACTTGGCTACGAAAAAAAGAAGGAGCTGGAAGAAATCATTAATGTCAAGACAAAGGTTCTAGAAGAATACACCATGCATTCATTTTCTACCAAAGACTTCACGAATATGACAAATATGCATGAGTGGTACGTGGACAATGTAAGTTTACCTTTTCTAACCTAGCCTTCCTATCTACTCCATGAAGAATAATCCATGCAACAGATATGTAATCTATTGCAAAAGCTGGGTATTCTATTGCAACATAATACACATCTACTGCATAAGTTACGTCAGCTGGGTAATCTATGAACTGATTCAGAGAACCCTCTGCAACAGAATATTTCCACTGTGTTTTTATTCTTTACAATTGCTAACCTATTTAACATTATCTTCTTATACAAAATTATGTTGATGAAATTGTCTGCCTCACGAGTGGAAGACAATTAGCGTACTCGGATGCTTATGATTCTGCTGATAGGATAATGGACCTTAACTTCTACAAAAAATTCAAGGATAGGTACGATGATCTCTGTAGGCGATTTGGTCCCAGTAGATGGAGATTTGATAAGTTAGTTTCTACGTTCGAATGGGATGAATACATAATTAAATATGTTAGAGGAAAGAGGCCATATCCATACGGCAAGAGCTGGACCAAGGTAATGAGAATCCTTGCAGTCATGAATGTAGAAGTCAAACATTTTCTTGCTATTGAGATACTACTCGATAAGGGAAAGATTAAGTTTTATGACTGTATCTTACCTGTTTTCAATGAGGACACATTTTAACTCACGTGAAGCCACTCTTGAAGTTGTTCCCCAAGTTGTTGACGCAGAGTCAGCTGATGGATCATTTACCATAGAAGTCTTGAGGAAGGAATCATGAGATTTTGAAGGTCAAAAAAAGAACATCCAGCTCAAAAAAATTACATCAGTGCAATGTACGAGCCGTACTTGCTTGCATACATCGAGTATTTGTTGATTGGCATATAAATGATCGATATGTGCAATGCCACTGTGGAAAAGATACAAGAGGTCTGGGCTTATGGGGTACTAACTAAACAGTTGAAGCCCGTGTATATAAGAAGAATATGTACAAAGACAAAAACTAACACGATAACAATTATTTATTTCAAGCCACTTCACTTTACATAGAGTGGCAATATTTTTATATCTGACGAAAGTTGAATTTTTATAATACAACAAATTGTCTATCTGTTGTAATAGATATAATACCTGTTGTGATAGATTGATTATCTGTTGGAATAGGTTGGTCATCTGTTGCATTATGAAGATGTTTTCTGATCTATCTGTCGCAACAGATATACAATCTGTTGCAACATATAATATATCTGTTGCAGCTGATAGGTAATCAAAATTATTATCGCGGTCGTCGTCGAGACCATGGTCGTGGACGTGGGCGAGGAAGTAGCATAGGGAGAAATAATTATCGTCATAATGGTGAAAATAAATAAGAGAATAATAAAGGTTCTCAAAATAATCCTTCAAAGGGTAAGATTAATATTTATCACCAATGTGGTATGAAAAGACATTGGACACGTGCTTGTTGTACGCCTGATCATTTTGTCAAACTTTATCAAGCTTTCCTTAAAAGGAAAGAAAATGATGTGGAAGCACACTTGACCTTTCTAGGTAATGATGATGAAACAGCTCCATCAAATAACAATATTGAGGCAAATCTTGCTTACTAAGATGATGACTTTAAGGGCCTCTCAGTTATTACTCATTTGAGAGCTGAAGATTTTTATGAGGATATTGATTGAAGAACTGATCACCCTATTGAAAAAAAAGTTATAAAGAAAGTTATTATTTTCTTTTGTTTGCAGTTATGTTTTTTTTATTAATGTACTATGTATTTCTAACTTCTACATTTCTAATGCAATTTCTTATGTTAGTTTTTTTTTCAAATTTCTTATAGTATGCTTTTCTTTTTGAAGAATATAAAAATTCCTCAATCATTAGTTGGATCCAAAATCAATTACAATAATATATGCCTTATAGATAGTGCTACCACATATACTATTTTAAAGAATAAGAAATATTTTTCTTATTTGGTGATGAAAGAAGCTAATGTTAATACTATATCTGGTAGTATAAGATTAATTGAAGGCTCCAAAAAATATAATTTATTACTTACCGGATGAACAAATTTAATAAGTCAAGAAGCATTGTATTGTAATAAGTCGCAAAGAAACTTATTAAGTTTCAAAGACATTCGCCAAAATGGCTATCATATTGAGACTATAAATGACGAAAAGATTGAATATCTTTATATTGCTACAATAATGTCGGGTAATAAATATATACTTCAAAAATTACCCGCTCTTTCTTCCGGCTTATACTACACAAGTATTAGCACTGTCGAAACACATGCCATAGTAAATCAAAAGTTAAATAATTTAAATAATTTTATTATTTGGCATGACTAGTTGGGTCATCCCAGTTCTAATATGATGCACAAAATAATTGAAAATCCATATGGACACTCATTGAAAAATCAACTGATTCTTCAATTTAAGGAATTCTCTTGTGCTGCATTGTTCTCAAGGCAAATTAATTACTAGACCATCATCAATTAAAGTAGAAATTGAATCCCCTGCATTTTTGAAACGTATATAGGGGATATATGTGGGCCCATTCACCCTCTATGTGGATCATTTAAGTACTATATGATTTTAATAGATGCATCCACAATATGGTCACATGTATGTTTATTATCAATTCATAATTTGGCATTTGCAAGATTACTTGCTCAAATGTTAAGAGCACAATTTCCAGATTATACAATAAAAAAAATTCTTCTTGATAATGCGGGTGAATTTACATCCCAGACTTTTAATGATTATTGTGTATCAACTGGAATAACAATTGAAAATTCGGTTGTACACGTTCATACTCAAAATGGTCTAGCAGAATCATTAATTAAACACCTCTAATTAATCGCTAGACCAATGCTTAAGAGAACAAAACTTCCCATTTCAATATGGGGTCATGCTATTTTGCATGCAGCAACTCTTATGCGGATAAGGCCCATAAGTTATCATAAAGTCTCCCCATTACAATTTATTTTTGGTCAAGAGACAAATATTTCCCATCTAAGAGTTTTTGGATGTGCGGTATATGTTCTAATTACTCCATCACAATGCACAAAAATGGGTCCTCACAGAAGCTTGGGTATATATGTTGGGTATGAATCTCTTTCTATTACACTATTAAACAAGATGTAAAAAGAGACTTCAAAAGCGACTCAATTAACGGTCTCTAAAACATAGGTCGCTTTTTCTAAGAGACCTCATGAGGTTGCTTAAAAGCAACTTTATGAGGTCACTAGGTTATTTCTTGATTTTTTCAAAAAAGAGACCTCGCGAGGTCTCTAAATTATCTTTTATAATTATTATTTTTTTATTAAAAAGAGACCTCTCGAGTTCTCTATTTGATTTTTTTATTTTTATTTTTTTAATTAATAGATACCTCATGGGGTGACTATTATTTCCTAATTTTTATTCTATATAATTTATTTAAAACATAAGCGTCCTCTTCTAGTCTCTTATTTGAGCATGTAGAAAATGAAATCATAAAAAAGAGACCTCATTAAGTCACTTTTGTGCATTTGTGAAAAAATAAAAGTGTGAAATAGCAACCTCATGAGGTCTTTTTTTAAAAAAATATGTTTTACAAATACCTATCATTTTAATACAATAATATAATATAATCATTCTACTTAGTATTTTGCAATTCTACTTCTTCTATGTCAACCTCTTCCAATATGTGTTCAGGATGCTCTAAATTTTCTTCTAAGTCAACATCAACTGGTTGGTGAACACATAATATGTCATGAGCCTGGTATGCAACATATAATATATTTTCGACTTATACTCGACCCACAGGCTTGATTTTGATTACTGCCCACCAATCCAATTTATCTGGACGCAAGGGATAAGGAGCATAATACACTTGCTTAGTATTATGTGCAATGATGAAAGGATCGTACACCCTATACTCCCTTGTGTGCCTTACTTCGATGATATTATACTATTTGATTTCCCTCGTTCCTCTATTTGGGGTAGGGTCAAACCATTTGCATCTGAACAATACATTTTGTTTTCTGGCCAACCAGAATACTATTTCTAAAATCTCCTTAAGTACCCCATAATAATCAACACCATTTTGATCTCCATCATCACCTTTTATCCAAAATTTGCTATTATTATTTTTTATGTTTGAAGCATTCTTTGGTATTGAATTTAAAACCATTCACTGCATACTTTTCTATAGAATAGACCTTAATGGGTCTCTAAGATAAATCCTTCAAAAATTGGTCAAATTGACCATTTCTTGTATCATAAACCTAAAAATAGTTGAGAGTAGAAAATTAGCATTAATCAAACGTGGAATTTCTAATAATTATAACATTATGAAAACATTGCAACACTCACATAATCTTTAAATCATGTTGAAAAATAGTCAAACACTTTATCATTGCCATACAACTGTATAAAGTAGCTGTCAAAGAGGATGGAAATTAAGTCAGTCGCTTTATCTTGTAATTGCATATGTAATTCAAAATAATAACAACTTACTCAAGAAATGGTTTAAATTGAGGTCAGTTCAACAAGACATGTATTGATGCATACTTAAACTCCGTTGAACTAAGATGCCTCCTTGTACGCTTTTTTGAACCTTCGCCAGGTTGATTAAAAATTGATAACGATTCTCTAGCAACCTCACCACCATCGTCGTGATGATTGGGCCTATTTTGTGAACATGGAACATCACTTGCAAAGTAATATGAACAGAAATCGGTCATTTCCTTAGCAAGATAGGCTTCACACATTGAGTCTTCAATTCTATGTTGTTGCTTGATACTCCATTTATTCTTGCCAATAGTCCTATATAATATTATAGGATGAAATTTTTTTAAAAAACATTAATGGAGAGGAATATATTAAGATTTACAATAGTTACCGCTCAAATGAATACATCCATCGATATTGAACCGGACCTCCAAGACGAGCTTCATGTACAAGATGCACAAGAAGATTTTCCATCACATCCCAAAATCCAGGTGGAAGAATCTTCTCTTCCTTATTCATAATTATAGGAATATTTCATTCCATCCAAACTAGGTTCTCTTCCATTATTGTGCTGGAACACAAGTCTTTGAAAACAAACTAATTGCAGTCATGGGTTTGCAGATTCTTTTAGGAAAGCTACTAAATGCTATGGGGAGTAATGTTTCCATGAAAACCTGACAATCATGACTTTTCATGCCAAATAAATTTTTGTGATACATATCAACACGTTTCCCCAAATTTGAAGCATGACCAGCACGCATTTTCAACTGCTCAACCTATTCACGTATCTTACATTTTTGCTCCATTGTAAATGAATAGCTAGCCTTAGGCTTGAAGACCTTTTTATTTGATTTCTCCTGCAGCCATAACTCTTTTTGCCTACAATATTCTAGTAAGTCCATTCTAGCTTTAACATTGTCATTTGTCTTGCCATTGACATCCATTACTGTGTTAAATAAATTATCAAAGTAATTTTTTTTCAGTATGGATGGGATCAAGATTATGTCAAAGAAGATAATCCTTCCAATATGATAATTCTCAAAATATACACTGTCTTGTCCAATTATGTGCAACACGATACCCATCAAATTTGTATGGTTGTTCTTCTATAACCTTTGAAAAGTGTTGAACCCTCTCCCAAAATTGTTCTCCCATATAGATTCAAGGTGGACAGTCTCGATCAACCGTATTTTTTCTAAATACATTTTTCATATTCCTAAGCTCATGATCCAGGGGTAAAAACCAATGGTGACAATCAAGCCAACAATTTTTTTGACCATGTTTCAAAGTCAATGATTTAGTATTTTTCATACAATAAGGATAGGCTAACTTGCCATCTATCATCCAACCGAACAACATCCCATAAGTAGAAAAATAACTAATAGTTCACATTAAGACAACACTCGAATTAAAATTTTGCTTAAGCGACACATTAAATGTTTCAATCCCTCCAATCCACAATAGATTTAACTCATCAATCAAAGGTTGTAAGTATACATCAATCATGAATTTTGAATTACACGGGCTAGGAATAATAAAATTGAGAAATACATAAGGACTGGTCATGCACATCTTAGGTGGAAGATTATATGGTATCAAATATACAGGCCAACAAGAATATGGTGCAACAGAAACAGAGTATGGAGTGAATCCATCCAAACATAAACCCAACCTAATGTTCCGTGCTTTGGCTGAAAACTCTGGATATTTTCTATCAAAATGCTTCCAAGCCTCTCATCAGATGGATAACACATAACACCAGGCGGTATTCTATTCACATGATGCCATCTTATGTGAAAAGCTAGCCTATTTGATGCATATAACATCATTATCCTTGGTATAAGAGGTAAGTAATGCATCGCCTTCATAGAAACATTCTTCCCGCTAGGAGTTTTTTTAAAATAAGCTCTTCGACAAAACTTACAAGATTCGAGATCAATGTCATCCTTGTAGTATAACATGCAGCCAGTTTCACAACTATCGATTCTCATCAACGATAATCCTAACTTTGACACCAACCTCTTTACCTTGTAGAAATTATCAGGTCAATGACAGCGTCCATTTACCCCTGAGAAACATTCAAATATGATTTGATACTTAATAACCTAACAACAATAGACAATTGAGAGTGTGGACTCCTCTTGTACAGAGGCCGACTAAAAGCTTCCAACTGTTTAAAGAAATATTTAGATTCATTATTGGGAGCTTCTTCAACATGATCACCTGATTAAATATCAGAATCCATCCCATATGCATCTCGAATCATGTCTTGCATTCTATAATTTTGGACATCAGGTTCCACCATCCCACAACTTCCACCAGCAACATAGTGTTGAGATCTGACAAAACTATTATCAACTTCTCCATGACTAGTCCGTACTGTGTAATCTTCTTTAAACCCATTTCGATAGAGATGAAGCTTAACAATATCAGGTTTTTCATAATTACTACATTTACATTTACTACGAGGACACTTAACCAAGCCATCAAGTTGAAAAGGTTCCAGTGTCATTGCATAGTCCACAAAACCATCGACACCGGATATAAATTCAGGCATCAACCCCATAGGACCAACATTAGTCATATTAGACATCCAACTGCGAACCATCTATACAAAATCATATAACTAAAATTATTAAACTCTAAATTAAGAAAGAAAACCTTATAACAAATCAAGAATTTGCATAAGTAAACGTAACGAGCTCATTAAAAGCAAAGAACTTATTTTACGTGTCAATGTAGGACTTCAGGTCAGTTAAGAGAAAAAACCAAGCCAAATAAGAACTTCAAAAAAATCATTCAAAACAAGAACTTCAAAACAAGCCATGTATGACACCAGCTTTGGTTCAAACTCTACATTTATTTTAAAAATAAGTTGAATATGTATACTATGATTTCTAATAGAGTCGAAGCATAAACCCAATTTTGAAACAAGGCAACAAAATCCCTATTATTAATTTACATTTTGGGGAAAATAACAACAACAACAACAAACCCAATGTATTTGGACATGGTGTGGTTTGGGAGGGTAAAATGTACGTAGTCCATACCACTACCTCCAGAGAGGTAGAAAGGTTGTTTCCGATAGACACCAGGCTCAAGACATATACACATATGCAAATAACAAGAAAACATTAAAGAAAATTTTGACAAAACTAAATTAATGACAGTACACCTTCTGTTCTGAAACTAAACTTTGATTTTCTTAGGCTCGATATTAGACAAAATTGGATATTCATGGATCAATTGTTGTCGATGCAATGAACTAGGCTTAGGACACTTAGCATAAACCCTTTCCAAAGCCTCAACTTGCTCAGTTGTATATCTAACATACTTTCCACTACTATCAAGATATTTTGTAATACTACCACTACTACTCTCCCTATGCTGCTGTGCCACCATAGCTATTTTTTCCCTCAAACCCCAGAACAAAATTCAAGATTTTTCAAACACCCTTTGATTAAATAAACAACCCCAAGTAGATGTATTCCCTGAAACTATTTTCTAAGCAGCTTTATATATATATATATATGTATAGAGATAACACTACACAGAGAACTAAGATTCTCTGAAACAAAGGCTTTTCCTTTTTCTTTTTCTTTTTTTTCTTTTCCTAGTGATCTCACAGAAGATTAAATGGACTATCACGATTGAACTATAAGATTCCTAGGTGTGATTCTTGACTTTCACTACAATTTTTATGCAACCTGAGAGAAGAAAAAAAGGTCCCAAACAAGAATTAAACACACACTCACACAGAGAAAACGAAAAAAAAACACAACCACACAATTCGTGTGATTCTTGATTTTCACTTTAACTTTTATGTAACCCCAAGAGAAGAAAAAAGGTTCAAAATAAGAACCAAACACACACACCAAGAAAGTAAAAAAATATGCACAAATTCTATTCTATAGATAAATAAGAAAAAAAATTGCAACCTTACTTTGAATAAGAGAGCTGGGAGAAAGAGAATGCAAAAAATCACCTTTGAGATCTTTGAATTTGCGGGAGATAATTTATGAGAGAGTGATTCTGAAAGAGGGGCTGCTTTGAGGAGCTTACCTTATGGGTTTTATTTTCTTATTATATTAATTATAATGCTAAACATTTAAGAAATTAAGTAAATATATATATTGATGTTAATGCTTAATAAAATGGTCACATATAATTATTTTTAATACTAGATATTAGTTTTTAATAATAAATATTAATTTTCTAAAACTGTATTGACCTCATGAGGTCGCAATGTATAAAATTTTACCACCCACTTTATTTTATTTTGGCGTTAAATTTTTCCGCATTTTTTTGATCTTTTGATGTTCCTAATATTGTATTGCTGAAATTTTTTTTATCATTTACCAACCTCATGAGGTCTATTAATAGAAAAAAATAAAAATTAAAAGTTGAGGGGATAAGTGACCTCATAAGGTCTCTTATTTTTGACCTATTTTTGAGGTCTCTTTTTTAGAGCTTTTTTAGTAGTGTTATAAAATATTTGGAACCTATGACTAGAGATTAATTTACGGAAAGATTTGTTGATTGTCATTTTGATGAAATAACATATCTAACATTAGGGGAGAAAATAAACAGTTGAAAAAGGAAATAGACTGGAATGAATTATCATTATCTTACTTAAATCCTCGTACAAATAAGTTTGAATTAGAAGTCCAAAAGATAATTCATTTGCAAAATATTGCAAATCAACTGCCAGATGCATTCACTAACCTATCAAGAGTTACAAAATCTCACATCCCAGATACTAATGCTCCTATTCGAGTTGATGTCCTGGTAGGACAATTGACTACTGCAAATAAGTCTCAACACACTTAAAATATGGTAGACCAATCGGTTCCAAAGATAAAAATCCTCGAAAAAGAAGAGGACTAAATGATCAAAATAATCATAATATGGAGGAAGCTACTTAAGGAGATCAGCAAATAGAGAAATCTCAGTTAGTTATGTCTTATCAAGAAAAATATAAAATTGAAATGATGTAATTGTCGATAATATGTTTGCTTATAATGTTGCAAATGAAATATTGCAACAAGATACGGATCTTGAACAAAAATCTTTTGACGAATGTAGACAGAGAAATGATTGGCCAAAATGGAAAGATGTAATCAAGATTGAATTGGCTTCGCTTGAAAAGCGCAAAGTTTTAAGACCTATAGTCCAAACACCTGAAGGTATAAAGCCAGTGGGTACAAATGGGTTTTCATGAAAAAATGAAATGAGAAAAATGAAGTCGTAAGATATAAAGCACGACTTGTGGAATAGGGATTTTCGCAAAGACTTGGCATTGATTATATGGAGACATATTCTCCGGTGGTGGATGCAATCACCTTCAGGTATCTTATTAATTTAACAGTTCATGAAAAACTTGATATGCATCTGATGGACGTTGTCACAACCTATTTATATGGATCATTAGATTGTGATATTTATATGAAAATTCCTAAATGATTCAAAATGTCTGATGCATATGAAAATTCTTGATAAAATTATTCAATCAAGATTCAAAAATCCTTATACGGATTAAAACAATTAGGACGCATGTGGTATAATCATCTTAGCGAATACCTATTAAAAGAAAGGTATAAAAATGACCCAATATTTCCTTGTGTCTTTATTAAAAGGTCTGGATTTGAATTTGTCATAATAGTTGTATATGTTAATGACTTGAATATCATTGGAACTCCTGGAGAGCTTCCAATGATAGTAGAATGTTTGAAAAGGGAATTTGATATGAAAGACCTCGGAAAGACAAAAATTTATCTTGGTCTACAAATTGAACATTTTACGAATGTAATTTTGTCCATCAATCTACATATACTAAAAATATTTTAAAGAGATTTTATATGGATAAAGCACACTCATTAAGTACGCCGATGGTTGTATGATCAATTGATATTAACAAAGATTAATTTAGATCTCATGAAAATGATGAACTTGTTGGTGCTGACATACCATATCTTAGTACAATTGGGGCATTAATGTATCTTGCAAGTACTTCACGACCAGATATATCTTTTGCTGTAAATTTCTTAGCAAGATTTAGTTCTTCACCAACACGAAGACATTGTAATGGTATTTAGCAAATATTTATATACCTCAGAGGAACTATTGGTATGAGACTATTTTATTCAAATAAACCCCATTCGTGATTAATTGGTTATGTAGATGCAGGGTATTGGTCTAACACACATAAAGGTCGATCTCAGATAGGCTATTTGTTTACACATGGAGGCACATCTATATCATGGCATTTAATAAAACAAACCATGATTGCAAAATCTTCAAATCATGTGGAGATAATAGCTATTCATAAAGCAAGTCGATAATGCGTCTAGTTGCGGTCAATAACTTAACACATCCAGGAAACATATGGCCTTCCTTTGAAAAAAAATATTCCAACATATTGTATGAAGACAACGCCGCATCCATAAATCAATTAAGAGGAGGATACATCAAAGGAGATAGAATAAAACATATTTTACCAAAATTATTTTTTACTCATGATCTTCAAAAGATGAGTGAAATAGATGTTCAACAAGTTCGTTCAAGTGATAATCTAGCAGATATGTCCACTAAAGAACTACCAATATCAACCTTTGACAAGTTGAGATACAAGATTGGAATGCGTCGTCTCCTAGATATTAAGTGATGTTTTTATCAGGGGAGTACATACGCGTTGTACTCTTTTTACTTAACCAAGGTTTTTATTTGTAATACCCCATACTTTTCCTAGCTAATTTCATCTCAAGAATGTCTAGTTTTAGGTTCTAAATTGAATGATGGTTATTCCATGAGGAATTTTTAAGATTTTCACTTTTTGTCATGTGAGAAATTCAATAAGTTTTCCATCGATATAAGATTCGCCCAACTAAGATAACTAGGTTAGAAGTTACAACTATTTCAAGTTACCGTCATAAAAAAATACCATATTAGACAGTGGCACACCACACTACAAGAGGAAATGGCATTTGGAAAATTCCAGTAGGGGTCCGCAATTATGGCGCGTCATGCCAGGGCCCAAATTTAGAATTGTCCTTTTCCAGTGTCTTAGCGCGATTTCCTCCACGTCGTGCTAAAGTGACAGGTCGTAAAAGAAGGGGCAATGCAATGGCTCCACATTGCGCCATACCACAGTTTCCTAATTTTTAAATTCCAGTGACATGGAGCGATAGCGCCTTGTCGTGCGCCAGGGGTTTAGTTTAGAAATTTTTTATTGAAATTAAATGACGCATCCCGGGTTAATAGGGTCAACTTCCCACCCCTATTTCAGCCTTTTAACACGTGATTCCGCTATTTTTCACCCAAAATATACTAGTTTATCTCAAGTTTCTCTCAAGAACAAGCTAGGGTTTTCATAGAAGATCCAATTTTAAGAAGGTTTCACTATCAGATGAGGGTCGCCCACAACATGTCTTACCAGTGGTGTGGTATTAAAACCCTTCCAATTGGGGTTACAGATTGGACCCCAACTCAGCCATAATGGCATATTAGGGACATATCGGTTAGTTAACTACTTCCTGCAGTTTCATGTTTCAGAATCAGGACTATCAGATACAGTCAATCATTCTTAGTAATAGAACTCAGATAGTTCTTCAGATTTCAGGACTGTCAGATATAGTCAACTCAGATATAATACAAAACTCAGATAGTTCCATCAGATTCAGGACTGTCAGTTCCAGTCATTTATGTTATTAGTTATATTTAGATTCAGTAATCATGTTATCATAGTATTAGTGTCAGTTGTTATGTCTCATGCATGTATTCTTACACTCATGATAGTTAGTTAGTTATTATTATTGTTTATGCATATGAACCCAATGCGTTCAGCCTACCTTACATATATACTTGTACATTCAAAGTATTGATGCATTTGCGCTATGGTGTCTTATACTATAGGTTCAGAGACATGAGCTCCAGAGCAACAATAGATTCCAGATATCCACAGACAGAGTTAGAAGTGAGTCCTCATATTTCGAGGACATGATTATTTTCCCTATTATCTCATTAACCAGTTTATTAGTTGGAGTTAGTTGGGGACATGTACCATCAACTTCTTACTTAGATAGTTCAGTCAGTTAGAGGCTTTCTATACAATCATATTTCAGACTTCAGTATGTTTAGTTTTATTTTAGGTATTCTATTACCCTAGACAGATGTTATATCATTCAGATCAAGTTCAGTATTGAACCTTCTGGCCTTTTAATTTATGTTTCCATATTATTATGTCATATTATGTAGTATGCAGGTACAAATATTAGTCATGGGTTAGCTTATGGTCCTTTGGGGTCATGAGCGCCGTGTAGAATTTTGGGTACATGATTTGGGGCATTACAAACTTGGTATCAGAGTCTAAGGTTCAATAGTATCCTAGGAAGTCTGAAAGCCGCATCTAGTAGAGTCTTGTACATGGGTGTGTTGCACGCCACATTTATGTACATGAGGCTATAAGATGTTATAGGAATAGTTTCCCCTCTTTTAACATTCATGTCGTGCCTATGATCATAATCTTAAGTCAATCTCTCAGTCTAATCTGTTTCCCCTTTTCTTCTACAGAACATACCTCCTAAAAAAAGAAACAAAATCAGTTAGCCCCTCAACCCAAAGATTCTTTGGGTGATCATTTTTCTTATGCGAAATTCAGGGCTGCATTTACTACTCTTGCTCAGTCATTTTTTGCTCAAAATGAACAGCCAATAGTTATTTCGGCCAACCCAAGGGTCAATTCAGCCGCAGCTAGGATTAGAGACTTCACTCAAATGAATCCTCCATCCTTCCTTGGTTCTAAGATAGATGAGGAACATCAGGAATTCATTGATCAGGTTTAAAAGGTGACAGACATCATGGGGGTGACTACTGTTGAGAGCACTGAGCTAACTGAATCTTAGTTGCAGGATGTGGCTCATACTTGGTTCAAATAGTGGAAGTCATAGAGGTCAGATGATACAAATCCTATAGAGTGGGAGGAGTTTATCACTGCATTCTTAGACAAATTCTTTCCCCAAGAGCTTAGAGAGGCTAAGGTGCTAGAATTCATCAACCTCAGGCAGGGCAATATGACGGTGAAAGAGTATGCTCTTAAGATTACTTAATTAGCCAGATATACCTCTTATTAGGGGTAATGATAGCATGGTAAATAAGTGTAGATCTATCATGCTAAATAGTGACATGACTTTAGCCAGGCTTATGAATCATGCTCAGCAGATAGAGGAGAAGAAGATTAAGAAGAGAGAGAATCCGAATAAGTAAGCGAAGACAGGTAGTTTCAAATTTGCTCAGCCTAAATCAAAAGGAGGAAACTATTCCCAGTTTTATCCTAAGTCATCAGTTCTAACCCCTTATTTAGCTAGTGCTCCAGTTCCTAAGTTCAGGGAGGGTAACAGAGATAGAGTGCCAGACTCTAGGTCTCAGGGCAATGTTAGAAATGGCCGAACTAATCCTCTTTGTCATACTTGTGGTAAGAACCACAATGGTGCTTGTAGATGTAGTAGCGATGTCTATTTTGATTGTGGCAAGCCAGGCTACAGAGTCAAAGACTGCCCTCAGTTAGGTTATCAAAATCATTTCTTCTTCTCAGCTCATTTCGGTCTCTTGAATCAGTAGGGTGCCACCATCAATGCTACTAGTGGGAAACACCCAAATATTCTCTATGCTCTTCAGTCCCGATAGGATCAGGAAAATTCACCTAATATAGTTACTAATATGTTACAGATCTCTCATGTACATGTTTACACTTTGCTAGATCCAAAAGCTTCTTTTTCTTTTGTTACTCCCTATATAGCTGGCAATTTTTGAATCAGTCTCGAAATCCTAGTAGAGCCCTTTTCAGTGTCTACCCTAGTGGGTAAAACCATCATAGCCCAGTGGGTATACAGTAACTATCCAGTTATGATATTTTATAAAGTCACTCCAGCAGACTTAGTCAAATTAGAGATGATTGATTTTGATGTCATTCTCAGCATGATTGGCTTCATTCCTGCTATGCCACAGTCGACTACAAAAATAGAATTGTCTAGTTTTAGTTTCCAAATGAACCCGTCCTTGAGTGAAAGGGTAGTACTTCAGTGTTCAGAGGTCATCTTGTTTCCTACCTTTGGGCAAGGAAAATAATATCAAAGGGATGTATCTATTATCTTGTTCGAGTTAAGGACACTAGTTCCAAAACTAACATCCTTGAATTAGTTCCAGTTGTTGGTGAATATTCAAATATCTTTCTCGAAGATCTTCCAGGAATTCCTCCCAAAAGGGGAATAGGCTTCGGTATTGATCTTCTTCTAGATACTCTGCCTATATCTATTTTTCCATACAAAATGGCATTAGCAGAACTCAGAGAACTAAAAGAACAATTGAAGGATCTCTTAGATAAGGGATTCATCAGGCCCAGCGTTTCCCTGTTGGGCATTCCAATATTATTCGTGCACAAGAAAGATGATTCTCTTAGGATGTGTGTAGACTATCGTCAACTCAATAAGGTCATGGTCTAGAATAAGTATTCTCTTCCCAAAATTGATGACTTGTTTGATCAACTTTAGGGTGCTAGTTATTTATCTAAGATAGACCTCATGTCCGGCTATCATCAGCTCAGAGTTAGAGAAAATGACATTCCAAAAATAGTTTTCCATATTTGGTATGGTTATTTTGAATTCTTAGTTATGTCCTTTGGTCTTACAATGCCCCAACAACTTTTATAGACTTGATGAACCGTGTGTTCAAGCAGTACTTGGACATCTTCATAAAGTCTTCATAGATGATATTCGGGTGTATTCCAGCAGTGAGCGAGATCATGTAGACCATCTCAGGACAGTACTTCAGACTCTCAGAGATCATTAGCTATTCGCCAAATTCAGTATGTGCGAGTTTTAGCTAAGTTCAGTAGCATTCCTTAGTCACATCATTTCTGGTGATGGCATTACAGTATATCCTTAAAAGACCAAAGTAGTAAGAAACTAGCCCAGACCTATCTCTCCATCAGATATTAGGAGTTTCTTGGGTTTCACTGGCTATTACAGATCGTTTGTTGAGGGATTTTACTCTATTACATCCCCTATGTCTAGATTAACTCATAAGAAAGTCGAGTTTCAGTGGTTAGATCCTTATGATAAGAGTTTTCAGGAATTGAAGACTTAACTTACGTCAGCTCCAGTTCTAGCTCTTCCAGATGGTTTAGATGGGTTCATAGTGTATTGTGATGCATCTAGAGTAGGTTTGGGTTATGTCCTTATGCAGCATAGTAAGGTCATAGCCTACACCTCCAGAAAACTTAAGCCCCATGAAAGGAATTATCCTACTCATTATCTTAAGTTAGCCGCCGTAGTCTTTGACTAGAAAATTTGGAGGCATTATCTATACGGTGTTCATGTAGATGTCTTCATATATCATAAGAATCTTCAGTATGTCTTTTCTCAAAAAGATCTCAATCTTCGCCAGGGAAGGTGGTTAGAGCTCTTGAAAGATTATGACATGAGTGTCCTTTATCATTCGGGCAAGGCCAACGTAGTGGCCGACGCTCTCAGTAAACTATCATTGGGTAGTGTTTCTCATATTGAGGACAGTAAGAAAAAGTTAGCTCAGGAATTCCATCAGCTTTCCAGACCAGGCATTCTCTTAGTCGATACAGAAGAGGGTGATATATGGGTTAAGAGTAGTTTATAATCATTCCTAGTTTCCAAGGTGAAAGAAAAGCAAGATAGAGATCCTAGCCTTGTCAAGTTGAAAGAGTCTGTCCAGGATCAGAAAGTAGAGATTTTCTCCCAATGGGGGGATGGTGTGCTTCGTTGTTAGAGGTTTTCTCCCAATGGGGGGATGGTGTCCAGGGGTAGATGACTTAAGGTGGTGAATTCTTGCAGAAGCTTATAGTGTGCGCTACTCTATTCATCCAGGGGCTGTAAAGATGTACTGCAACTTGTGGGAAATCTATTGGTGGAGTGGGACGAAGAGAGACATTGTAGAGTTTATGGCTAAGTGCTCTACATGTCAGCAGGTTAAGATAGGGCATCAGAAGCCTAGTGGGTCCATGTAGGAGTTTAGTATTCCTACATAGAAGTGGGAAGTTGTGAACATGGACTTTGTGATGATTTTACCTCGAAATCATCATCATTATGATTCAGTTTGGGTCATTGTAGACAGAATGACCAAATCAGCTCATTTTCTTCCAGTTCATACCTCTTATTTAGTCAAGGATTATGCCAAACTCTACATCAGAGATTTTCTTAGATTGCACGGTGTTCCGCTATCTATTATCTCAGACAGAGATACCCAGTTCACCTCTCATTTTAGGAAAGCATTCCAAAAGGGTCTTGGTACCCAAGTTCATCTTAGTACAACCTTTCATCCTCAGATAGATGGTCAAGCAGAAAGGACCATTAAGACTTTAGAAGATATAGTAAGGGCCTGTGTAATTGATTTCAAGGGAAGTTGGGATGACCACTTACCTTTGATTGAGTTTGCATACAACAACATCTATTATTCCAGTATTTGGATGGCTCTATTCGAATCTCTGTATGGTAGGAGATATAGATCTCCAATTGGTTGGTTCGAAGGAGATTTAGGGCCTGAATTGGTATTCGACGCCTTAGAAAAAGTCTAGTTGATTAGAGAAAGACTCTGGGATTCTCAGAGCCGACAGAAGTCTTATGTAGATGCTCGTAGAAAAGATCTCGAGTTTGAGATTGGTGATCAAGTCTATCTAAATATCTCTCCCATGAAGGGAGTGAAGAGATTCGGCAAGAAGGGTAAGCTCAGTCCCTGATATGTTGGTCCCTTCAAGATTCTCAGTCGCTTTGGTAAGGTAGCCTATGGGTTTGAATTTCCTTTAGATCTAGCCTCAGTTCATCCAGTCTTTCATGTCTCTTTGCTCAAGATGTGCATAGGTGACCCATCAGTTATAGTCCCTACTTTGAGCATTGATGTTCAGAACACTCTCTTTTATGAAGATATTCCAATCGAAATCTTAGACTATCAGACTCGTAGATTGAGGAACAAAGAAGTCCCTCTAGTTAAGGTTATTTGGCGAAATCACTCCATCGAGGGATCTACTTGGGAAGCAGAGGCAAACATGCATACCAAGTATCCTCACCTCTTCTTCTCCAACTCATATCAAGCTCAAGGTAACAGTTCCCCTTAATCATACTCATCTTCTTGTTTAGTGTTCATCACAAGCTTGGTATGCAGTTTCATGCTCATGTTCCCATTATAAACCTGGTATCAAGTACCATTGCATATTCAGTTATGCACTCATGAATTCTCAATGTGAGAACTTAGTTCTTTAGAATACTCAGTCAGACATTCATCAATCAATTACACATGATCAGATATGCATGTTCAGTATTATATGTTCAGCTTGTTAGTCATGTCAGTAATGAGATCATGTTCTAGTTATTCAAGTTCAGTATGTACGTTATTTGTTTTTTCTCCCCTCTCAGTCAGTCTCATTTGAGGATGAATGTTCTCAAGGGGGAGATATTATAATACCCCGTACTTTTCCTAGCTAATTTCATCTCAAGAATGTCTAGTATTGGCTTATAAATTGAATGATGGTTATTCCATGAGGAATTTTCAAGATTTTCACTTTTTGTCATGTGAGAAATTCAATAAGCTTTCCATCGATATAAGATTCACCCAAATCCGATAACCGAGTCCGAAGTTATAACTATTTCAAGTTTTCGTCATAAAACAGTGACATATTAGTCAGTGGCACGCTGGGCCACAAGAGAAAATGGCATTTGTCAAATTCCAGTAGGGGTTTGTGATTACGACACATCACGTCAGGACCCAAATTTAGAATTATCATTTTCCAGTGTCTTAGCGTGATTTCCTCCACATCGTGCCAAAGTTCTAGGTCGCAAAAGAAGGGGCAACACGATGGTTCCACATCGCGGCATACCTAAATTTCCCATTTGTCAAATACCAGTGACACAGTGCGATAGCACTGCATCGCGCCAGGGGTTCAGTTTGGAAAATTTTTACTGAAATTAAATGACGCATCCAGGGTTAAAAGGGTCAACTTCTCACCCCTATTTAAGCCTTTAACATGTGATTTAGCCACTTTTCACCCAAAATATACTAGTTTCTCTAGAGTTTCTCTCAAGAACAAGCTAGGGTTTTCATAGAAGATCCAATTTCAAGAAGATTTCACCATCAATCTTTATGAAATCATGAACTAAGGTATGCATAGTGTTCATTCATGGACTCCTTTTGTCTATAAAGCCCAAGAATTCCTTTTCTAAATTCAAGTTTATGGATTTTCTTGATAATGAGAAATTGAATTCTACTCCATATTGGGTGATAAATTCTATGTGGGTTAAATTATTATAGATATAGATTCATCTAAACCTATGATTAAATCCTTGAATGATGAAATTAGAATTGAACCATGATGTTTAATTATTGTACAATGACGTTTACATGTACTATGCCTACAATATGCCTATTACATATTTTGATGAAATACTTCTATAAATATATTATGGATCATGGTGTTAGTTATATGTTCACGTAAGTTATGCTTGTTCAGTTTTCTTACATTGAGTCCTGGGGGTACTCGTACCTAAAACATTAGCTGTGTGCCTAGAGCCATGTCATGTTTTCACTATACTCTCAGTAAAGCTATGATCCTTAGATTTCAAACAGTCTTATGACTTAGGAAATCTCTATGATCTCTTGAACTCAGTTAATTATCAGATATCAGTAGTATTTTGTCAGTCAACGGAATTCAGTAACTCAGCCCATGTTCATTCAGTAAATCATGTTCAGAGTCTAGTCAGATGGGAGTAGCACCGAGTGAACCCAAGAATGGGAACACACACTATCAGATGAGGGTGTGATTCTTAAAAGTCATCCTTGCATTCTAGAATTATGTAGCCATCATAGGTTGAGACATCAACACTGTCTAATGAGGGTTGATTAGGTGGATAAGCACTATTAGATAAGGTCCCCTCCGTTCTCTTTTGGGGACACAATCAGATTATGGTCTCCCACGACTTGTCCTTACTAGTGGCACAGTATTGATACTCTTCCAATTAGGGTTATAGATTGGACCCCAACTCAGCCATAATGGCATATTAGGGGCATGTCTATTAGATAAATACTTCCCACAATTTTATGTTACAAAATCAGGACTGTCAGATATAGTCATTCAGTCTCAATTATGGAACTCAGATAGTTCTTTAAATTTCAGGACTGTCAGCTATAGTCAACTCAAATACAGTATGAAACTCAGATAGTTCCATCAGATTTAGGACTGTCAGATGCAGTCACTCATGTTATAGTTATATTCAGATTCAACAATCATGATATCACAGTATTAGTGTCAGTTGTTCTATCTCATGCATGTATTCTCATGCTCATAATAGTTAGTCAGTTATTATTATTGTTCATGCATATGAACCCCATGCATTCAGCCTACCTCAAATGTATACCAGTACATTCAAAGTACTAACACATTTGTGCTACGGTGTCTTATACCATAGGTGAAGAGACACGAGCTCTAGAGCAACAGTAGATTCCAGATATCCGTAGACAGAGTTAGAAGTGAGTCTTCATCTTTTGAGGACATGATTATTTTCCCTATTATCTCATTAATTAGTTTATTAGTTGGAGTTAGTTAGGGACATGTCCCATCAACTCCTTACTCAGACAGTTTAGTTAGTTAGAGGCTTTCTAGACTATCATGTTTTAGACTTCAGTATGTTCAGTTTTGTTTTGGGTATTCTATTACCCCACACAGATGTTATATCATTCAGATCATGTTCTGTATTGAACCTTATGTCCTTTCAATTCATGTTTTCGCATTATATGTTATATTATACAGTATATAGGTACAGATATCAATCATGGGTTAGCTTATGGTCCTTTGGTGTCATTGGCACCATATAGCATTCTGGGTACCAGATTCGGGGCTTTATATTATCCCACTGGGTTTTTTCTAGTAAGGTTTTTAATGAGGCAGCAAACAATGCGTATTACAGACAACTATGTACGTCCTATTCTTTTTGTACATGGGAATCCAAGGGGGAGTGTTGTGAAAGAGCAAAGTGGCTTCCTAAGTTGGACCACAACTGTAGCTTGCTTGTTTCTCCAAGGCATTTAATTCCTATATAATACTCCCTTTACTTGTCATAAAAATACACATAATTAATCTACCACTACTAAAAATTATTCTTTCTATTTTCTTCCTATATATATATATATATATAATATATATATATATATATATATATAAATATATATATATATGTGGATATCTTTCTATTTCTCTTTTTTTTCTTTATATAAGTTTTATTATTCGGTCTTTATATTACAACAATTTACAATATCTGTCATATCCATCTTTTGAGTCTATTTTATCCTTTTCCTTAACATACTATTTAAGAAAACTAATTAGAATTTTCGTTTATCACGTGAAATCTTCTTATTGATTGAAATTTGTATTAATAAAAAATCTAGTAACCTACAATCTTAACCCGGATCCACCTACACCCTTCTTGACTCAAATCCTAATAACTAAAATAGAAAATTCTTCTAAACCAATTATTCAACTTCTGCAAATTGAAGGTCCTACTCGGCGTTTACAGAAGCTCGCTTGTTCTTTTTTCTTATCTCATGCTTTTTTCCCATTAATACTTCCAATTCTAATTCTTCTGTTTCGTTTAGGGGTGGACCCACTTGTGTTTAAGGGGGTTTAGTTGAACCCATTTTATCAAAAAATTATATCGTGTATATAGGATAAATCAATTTTTATGATAATGAAATATTAATAAAATTACATTTATTTGAATCCCATAAACACAATCCTCTCTCAGCTCGTTGGTGTTTTTCTAATTTATTTTAGGCAATTTTCATAACTTCCACCTTCTTAATTATCCTCTCCCCCATTTTATTAAAATAATTTTCTCTCTGAGATTTTAATGGTTCATAAACATAACTGAAAGTTAATATACATAAGTATCTTTTATATGATAACTAACTTCTTCAACGATATTTAATAAAATAAATCAAGGCTAATAATTATTCAAGATTGTACCTTATTAGTGTGTGATTAATAAATCCCTTAATTATGAAATTTTCAAAAAATATACTCCTAAAAAGAAATTTACCACATAAATCATCTAAAAAATTTTAGAATCAAACAAAAAAGACCCTTATGAAATAAAGGAACATAGAAAATTTTAATGCGAAAAAAAAAGACTTATATAAAGAATTTTTTTTACTACGTAAGTATGAAAAATTTGAAACCAAAAAAAAAAGGACCCTATAAGATTTGAATATTTGAGAACAGTGAACCCCAATCCTTATACATAATTATGTTGTGTATCAAATTAGATGGAATAAATCCATATACATTACATACTGATGTATGAGGGTGAAATAACAACAAATCTAAAAAACATGGCAATGATGAATCCCAACCATTATCTATAACTATGCTATGTATTAGATTAGATGGAATAAATCCATATACATTACATAGTGATTTATAAGAGGTTAAATAACAAGAGATCTCAAAAACATGGCAACAGTGGACCCCAACCCTTATACATAACTGTGGTATGTATCATATTATAAGAAATCAATCTACATACACTACACATTACATAGTAGTGTATAAGGATGTGAAGTAACAACAGTTCTTAAAAAGTTGTATCCAACCATATACACAACTAAGCTATGTATAGGGTTGAAATAACAACAACTCGCACGTATATAACAATGTATAAGAATACATAAATTGACAGAAAAATGTAGATTGTTGCTCCCAAGCGCACATGCAAGTGTATGTGATCTCACAAAGTAATATAGTGGGCTTTTACAAGCTAAGTTTCAGTCCTTCTTAGATTGGTGTTAACAACTATACCCGACTAGTCTAATTATTAAGATTAACTCAGTGCTAACATAACCAAAAGTAATTGTAAGTTAAAACTAAGAATAAAGTAAACAATGATATAAAGTAAAGGGTTGAACAATTATGAAAAAAATCCCAGGGTTAAGGCACTGCGAACAATCATAATACGTTATAAACTTTGTTGGTTAGGTTGATTATCTTGGTTGTTGATTCATGGGGTTCATACTAGGACAATGTCCTTCAAACCTCTAGTCAATTATCTAACTTAGCCCCACAACTACATCGTTGAGTAGGGATGTTAGAACTAAAGTTAAATATGTTCATATTTCATCCTGTACTTGAATAGAATAGAGCACACAGGTATATTCCTATCCTAAATGCAAATTTTAACTTCATTTCATTGTAACATTACAATTCTATTATATCTATCTCACGTTCTATCCTCTTGTTTCTCCTTCTGAGTTTATAAGATAAGTATGCATGTATTCTAAGGGTTGCGACTCCTTAAAATTGTGATAATAAGGATAAATAAGAAAGAAACATTGATCAACAACCATAACCAAGTCAATTCATAACAATAATACTCATATTCTTAGCCTTAACTCCGGAAAAGGGTGTTTCACTGATCATGACATAACCATGATAAAAATGAATGAATGCATGTTAAAATATATAAATAAACTAAAGTAATGGAATAAAACCCTAATTGAAGTATCCTCCAGCCTCCCTTCAAGTCCCAAAGTGGTGCTCTAATGCACCCATCCAAACTGCGCCGCGTGCTCCAGTGTACCCATCCAAACTGTGCACTAAAGCCCGCATCGCACCCTCTATTCCAGTTCTTTAGATCCCATGATGCGCCCTCTATTACATCCAAATTTTATTTTTGGTATTTTAAGGGCATTTGGGTTTTTTCCATTTACCCAATCAGTCCATAACATGAAATTTAGGTCCCTAAAGAGAATTATTTACTCATTTCATCACAAATTCTGTCAAAAGAAGCCTAGCTTTCCTCAACAATAAACCCTAACCCATTCTCAAGCAATCAAGGAATTAATTCTTCAAATATCAAGAAATTCCTAAGAATCTTCATGAAATCATCTAGTGAGCTACGTGTGATGTTCATCCATGGGTTCCTTTTACCCATGGAGTCCAAGAATCCTTTTTTGGTTGTAAATTATGAGTTTTCATGTTAAGTTGGATTATCTCCATAGATATATTGTGAATTTAATTACAAATTATTTTTACAAGTGTTTTTCAAGTGGGATGATCCATTATATGTTTTAAATATTGTAATCTTCATGTTAAATCCCTAAGTTATGATTTTAGTCTTGTAATCATGTTAATCTTCCATGCTCTACCCATTCCTATGCTTAAGTTCATGACTCTTATACGGTTGATGAAATGCCTAAGTGATGGGTTTTGAATAATGATCTCCTATTATGGTTTTAAAGCTTTTATATGGCATTACTGTTGATTCCAATTAGTGCTGGTGGGTTATGAACACCTGATACCTATGTGATTTACATGAATTCATCTTTTTCATGTATTCAAATAGTTAATCTATGACTCTTATCAGAATAATTACATGTTTATTGTAATGCCCCGCACTTCCTTAACGTAATATGTCTCAATACATGAGTATTCGTACATAAAATTTTTGAAACATTCATTATTTTTCATATTAGATCCTTCCATTGAGTAGAAAATTTAATTATCTTTTCAACGATATAAAATTCGCCCAAATCTGATAACTGGGTAAGAAGTTATGACGATTTTAAGTTTTAATTGTTAAATCCCATCATTTTAACCCTTAGCGCGTCGCGGAGCAGGCCAATTTCCCATTAGGCAAATTCCAGGGATACCACCACGTTGTGGTGAAATTCCAGTTTGTAAACAAAGTGGCAACATGATTGCACCGCGTTGCGCCATTGTACATTTTCCCAGTTGTCCAATACCAGTGATACGACGCGATAGCGCCGCGTCGCTCTAGTGGAGTTTTTTGAAAAAAGTTGACAAAAATTAAAAGTGTCGCCCAGGGTTTAAATAGTCCTTTCTCATTATTTTAATCCGCCCAGGTGTGATATTTAATCCCTATAAAAGTTTTAATTTCATTATTCACTAAATTTTCCCCAAAAATTCAAGCGCTTCCTCTCTAAAATACAGACCCTTCCTCTCAAATTCAAGACCAACGCTCAAGAATTCACGAACTTCAAGAAATTGATCAGTTAAGGTATGTTAGATTTTCATCCATGGATTCCTTTCATCCATGGAGTCCAAGCATACAATTTAAATTACAAAATTGTGATCTTTTCAAGTTAATTGATTTTAAATTGTGATTTCACCCATGAATCTCCATGTACAATTAATTTTATACCATGATTCAATGAAGTTATTGTTGTTATTCAATCCTCTATGTTTTAATATTAGTATTTATTGAATTAAACCATGATTTGATACTATTATGTTGAATTCATGCTATTTCTATAAATTCCATGACATTCCTCTGATTCTTTTAAACCATGAAGTACAAATGGTTGATAAAATGTCTACCAGAGTGATTGATTTAATATAAGCCTTCATGCTTTGTTTCCCAAGCTTTAGTGTTATTTTACCATTATTTTTTTGAGTCTTGGGGGTATTGAATACCCAAAATCCATAGATGTTCATGAAGTCTAGTCTCAGTACATTACAGAATAATTTTCAAAACATACTATGAGCATTATCAGAATAGTGAGATATCAGTCAGTTAAACTCAAAACAGTCTAGTATTTCAGTGTCTTTCAATTGGAAGTAAGATTTAGCACCGAGTGAGTGTAGGGATAGAAGCTTCCTTATCATATAGGAAGAGTCATTAGTAGTAGTCCCTATACTCCAGAACTACGTAGCCAACATAAAATATGAGAAGTCACCCGTCAGATTAGGCTTGACTATCTCGCAGGGTTCAGTTATTTCTATAGACTCATATTTCAATTTTGAATCCAGTTACTAAAACCTTATGGCATTTTAGTATTCTTTTGTATTTATGATCACGTTATCCAGTGTTTATAGCAGGTACCAGCTCATGGGTTAGCTTGTGATCCCTCGGGACTGTAAGCACCGTGTGATGCTATGCTCTTAGGGTTTTACATTTATATTTATGATAGGTACCATTAGTTATATAATATCATTCAATTGAATTTAGTTCAGTACATCATCAATGTCAGTTCAGTTGAGAGTAGGATTTAGCACTGAGCAAGCTCAGGGATGAGGGCTAACCTGATAGTAAAGGGTGTGACCCTTAGTAGCAATCTTCGAGTTCCAGAACTACGGATCCACACATCCATTGTTAGTATCTAGGGCATGGTGTTGACACCCTTCCAACTAAGGTTACAGGATGGACCACAATTAGCTCAGATTAGGGCATGTCAGTTACATGATACCTCTCATAGTCTCTGTACAGTATTCAGTATCATTTCAATCAAAGTATGCTTGACCTAGTGTACAGATTTTTAGTTTATCACTTATACAATTTTCAATCTTCAAGATAATAAAATGGTGCTTGGTCTTGTATTCTTAGACATTTTAGTTTCTATGCATTTATGTTCAGTTATTTCATGCTATATAGTTAGTCCTTATTTTGCATGTACAGTACCCTATGCATTTCAGCCTGTCCTCATCATATATACCAGTACATTTAAAGTACTAATCAGATATTATTCATTATACTATGATGTATTATATCATAGGTTTAGATGCTCAGTTTCCCTACCGTAGTTAGACATACCAACATTACTCAGCAGCAGTAGTGGTGAGTCCTTATCTATCGGGGATATAATGGTTTATTTATGTTGTTTTAGTAGTTCAGTCCATTTAGTTAGTTGAAGTTAGTTGGGGACCTATCCTATCAATTCCTCAGTCAATTTAGAGGCTTTCTAACATCCAGTTAGTTAGTTGGACAATTGGTTAATTTTCAGTCTTATAAGTTGTGTTTAAGTATTTTATCAAACATTACAGACTTGCGAATTTGTCATATTTTCAGTATTTTGCTTATGTCTGCATCAATTTTTTTCTGCATGTCTAATTTTATTATGATATTCAGTGCTCACAGCAGGTACCAGCTCATGGGTTAGCTTGTAGTCACTTGTGACTGTAAGTACCATTTCTGTGACTAGGGGTAGCCTCTGGTCATGAAAAAACTTGGTATTAGAGCCTAGAGTTTTAAAGTGTCCTAGAAAGTCTGAAAGTCTCATTAAGTAGAGTCTTATGCATGGAGGTGAAGCACACCACACTTATGGACAAGAGGCTATGAAATATTTTAGTAAATGTTTCCCTATTTTCAGTATTTATGTCATGTGAATGAGTATGAGCTCTATTTGAACTCTTTTTCAAACTCATCCTTCATTCCATTTACATACTATACGTTTCAAAATAAAGAAGGAATGAGAATTAGACCTCACCACAGCCTGTTAAACAAGATCCCCTGAATGAGTATATCTCTCACGCCGAATTTAAAACTGCTTTTACTAACTTAGCTCATTCAATAGTCGGTTAGAATAATTAGCGAGCTATTGTCCCAACTAATTCAGCAGCAAATGCAGTTGCGGTTAAGATTCAGGATTTTACGTAGATATATCCCTCTTTGTTTTTTAGATCCAAGTTTGAGGAGGATCCATAGGAGTTTCTTGATATGATTTAGAAAGTGACAGATATCATGGGTGTATCTTTGAGTGAGAGTGCAGAGTTGGCTGGATATCTGTTGCAAACTGTAGCTCACACCTAATATATGCAGTGGAAGAAAGATAAGGGTGTTGAGGCAGGGCCTATAGAGTGGGATAAGTTTTTCACAACCTTCTTAGATAGGTTCTTTCCTTTATAGTTGAGGAAATCTAAGGTGCAGAAGTTTATTAACTTAAAGAAGGGCAGCATGAGTTTGAAGGAGTACTCACTCAAGTTTACTCAGTTAGTGAGGTATGCTCCTTATGTTGTGGCTGATAATAGTCAGTATAGAGCGCCAAGATCTAAGTTCCAGGTTAGTGTGAATAGTGTTCTTACCAACCCACTTTGTGGGAAGTATGGCAGGCACATCAGGGTATGTGTAGAGCCGGAAGTGATATGTGTTTTGTATGTGGAAATTTAGGCAACAGAGTTAGAGATTGCCTAAAGGCTAGCCAACAGGGTCAGTCTAATCGTCCTCCAGTTCCAGCTGGTCGCCCGACTCAGCAGGGTGCCACTTCCAGTAAAACTAGTGGACAGCCCCAGAATAGGCTATAAGCATGCCATTTTCAACATGATTAGAAAAGTTCTCCTGATGTGGTTATAGGTACGTTACATGTCTTTCATCTTCATGTGTATGTTTTTTTAGAGCCTGGAGATTTATTTTTTATTGTAACCCCCTATATAGCAGTCAATTTTGGTGTTGGTCTCAAATCTTTAGCGAAACCTTTCTCAATGTCTACTCCAGTAGGTAGCTCTATTGTAACCAAGAGGGTATACAAGAACTACCCGGTTACACTGTCCCAGAGAGTTACCTCAATTGATCTTGTGGTGTTAGAGATGACTGATTTTGGTGTCATTCTCGACATGGATTATTTCCACGCATGTTATGCTTTAGTTGATTGTAGAAATAGAGTTGTTCAATTTCTATTTCTTAATGAACTAGTTATTAAATAGAGTGGTAGTACTCCGGTGCTTAGGGGTTAGAATATTTCATATCTTAAAGCAATAAAATTGATATCTAAGGGGTATGTTTACCATCTTCTTTGAGTTAAAGACTTTATTTCTAAGACTCCAAGTCTCGAGTCAGTCTCAGTAGTAAGGGAATTTCTAGATGTTTCCCCTGAAGATCTTCTTGGAGTTCTTCCAAAAGGGAAATTGACTTCGAAATAGATCTTCTTCAAGATACCCAGCCTATCTCTATTTCTCCCTACATAATGGCTCTAGTTGAGCTCTAAAAGTTGAAAGAATAGTTGAAGGATATCTTAGATAAAGGATTTATCAGACTTAGTGTTTTCCCATAGGACGCTCCACTCCTATTTGTGCATATGAAAGATGATTCTGTCAGAGTGTGCATCGATTTCCTGCAGTTAAAGAAAGTCACAATCAATCATAAATATCCACTCCTCAGAATTGATGACTTGTTTGACCAACTTCAGGGTGCCAGTTATTTCTCTAAGATAGACCTCTGATCCAGCTAGCATTAGCTTAGAGTCAGAGAATATAAAATTCTGAAGAAATCTTTCAAAACTCGATATGGTCACTTTGAATTTCTAGTTATGTGTTTTGGACTAAAGAATGCCCTTGCAGCTTTCATGGACTTGATGAACAAAGTGTTCAAGTAGTACTTGGACTTGTTCGTTATAGTCTTTATTGATGATATTCTTGTCTAGTCCCCTAGTGAAAATGATCATGCTGACTATCTCAAAATTATCTTGCAAACTCTTAGAGCTCATCAGTTGTTTGCCAAATTCAGTAAGTGTAAATTTTGGTTAAGATTAGTATATTTCCTTGGCCATATTATTTTCAGCGATGGCATTAGAGTGGACCCTCAAAAGGCCAAAGAATTAAGAAACTAGCCTATACCCATCTTTTCATCAGATATCAGGAGTTTCTTGGGTTTGGTTTGTTATTATTGATGGTTTGTTGAAGGGTTTTCTTCTTTTCCATCTCCCATGTGTCGACTGACTCAGAAGAAATTCAAGTTTTAGTGGTCAAATTCCTACGAGAAGAGTTTTTAGGAGTTGAAGACTTTGACTCATTTTCTCTTGAGTATTGACCTTGCTAGATGCTTCAAATGGGTTTGTAGTTTACTGTGATTTTTCTAGAGTTTGTCTTGGTTGTGTATTGATATAGAGAGGTAAGGTCATAACCTATTCCTTTAGACAACTTAAACCCCATGAAAAGAATTATCCTACCCATGATCTTGAGTTGGCAGCTATTATTTTTCCTTGAAAATTTAGAGGCATTATCTTTATGAGGTTCATGTTGATGTGTTCATATCTCACAAAATTTTGCATTATGTTTTATCGCAGAAAGATTTTAATCTTCATCAGAGAAGATAACTTGAGTTGTTAAAGGATTATGATATGAGTGTGTTGTATCATCCGAGAAACGCCAATGTAGTGGAAAATGCCCTTAACAGGTTGTCTATGGGTAGTATTGCTCATTTTGATGGGGATAAGAAAAATTTAATCAGTAAGGTTCATCGGCTTACTCGACTAGATGTCCGGTTGGTTGATTCAGTAGAGGGTAGTGTATGAGTGTAGAATGGTTCAGAATATTCTTTGGTTGCCAAAGTAAAGAAAAAGTAAGATAGAGATCCTAGTTTAGTTAGAATGAAAGAGTCAGCCGGAGATCAGAAAGTTGAGGTTTTCTCCCAAGGGGGAAATAGTGTACTTCGTTGTCAGGGTAGATTATGTGTTCTATGTGTTGATGATAGACAACCAATACTTGCAAGTATTTATAGCTAAGTGTTCTAATTTTCAGCAGTTTATGGTTTATACTAGAGGCGTAGTGGTGTATTGCAGTAGTTCAGTATCCCCACTTAGAAATGGGAAGTGGTGAACATGGATGTTGTGACAGGGTTGCCTCGCTCGCGTCGTCAGCATGATTCAATATGGGTCATTATTGATAGAATGACTAAATCAGCTTATTTCTTGCTAGTTCATACTTCTTACTCAACTGAGGATTATGCCAGGCTCTACCTTAGGGATTTGGTTAGGTTGCATGGGATTCTGTTGTCTATCATATCAAATAGTGGTACTCAATTTTCCTCTCACTTTTGGCAGGCCTTTCAGAAGGGTCTTGGTGCCTAAGTCCATCTCAACACAGTTTTTCATCCTTAGACTGATGGTTAGGCATAGAGGATAATTTAGACCTTAGAAAACATGTTGAGATCTTGTGTTATTGACTTTGAAGGAAGTTGGGATGACCACTTATCTTTGATCGAGTTTGCCTATAATAATAGTTGCCACTCCAACATTCAGATGGCGCCGTTTGAGGCTCTTTACGGAAGGAGATGTAGATATCCTATTAGTTGGTTTGAAGAAAGTAAGGCTACAATAATAGGACCATACTCAGTACTTGATACAATGGAAAAAGTTCAATTGATTAGAGAGAGTCTAAAGACAACCCAAAGCTGTCAGAAATCCTATAGTGATGTAAGGATGAGAGATCTTGAGTTTGATTTTGGTGATTTAGACTATTTAAAAATCTTGCCCATGAAGGAAGTGAAGACATTTGGCTGGAAGGGGATGCTCATTCCCCGATATGTTGGCCCGATTAGGATCTTGAGTTATTTTGGAAATGTGGCTTATGAACTTGAATTACCTGCTTGTTTAGGCGCAGTGCATCCAGTGTTTTATGTTTCCCTATTGAAGAAATATATTAGTGATTCAGCGTTGTTGTTCTATTAGAAAGCATTGATGTTCAAGATAGCCCTTCTTACGATAAAGTCCCAGTTGAGATTCTTGACCTTTAGATTCATAGACTAAGGAACAATGAAGTTCCCTTGGTCAAAGTCCTTTGGCAGAATCAGTGCATTGAGGGAGACACTTGGGAAGCGTAAAAAGATATGCGAACTAAGTACCCTCATCTTTTCTTCGAAAACTCAGATTCAACTTAAGGTAGTGATATTCCTCAGAATTGAGTCTCTTCCATTCTCAGTTTCAGCTATGAAATCCATTTCATGTTACATTCAGTTCAGTACATATGTCATGTTTTAGACTCTGCCAAGTAATCATGTTTCCAGTTGTGCATATTTAGTATATGATTTCAGTTTCCCCTGTGTTCTCAGCTTAATCAGTCTTATTGAGGACAAATGTTCCCTAGGGGGAGATATTGTAATACCCCGTTAAAGTCTTAGCTCATTTCACCTCTCAGTTGCATGTTAAGGGGTCTAAAAACTGGTAAGATACTGAAATCTACATATTGAAACATCGGATATGATATTGGAAACTAAATTATGCTTCTAAAGACACTAATAATATTGAAAGAATTGGCCAACTGTCTAACTGATTGTCTGACAGCCTTTAAATATCAAGAGGAGTTGATAGGAAAGCCCCTAGCTAACTCTGACTGATTGAACATAAGGAAATACTGAAATAACTGAGGTAAATAAATTATGTCCTCAATGGATAAGGACTCACTAGTGTTGTTGTTGAGTAACCCTGAGCTGTCTACATAGGGTCGAGAAACTAAGTGTTCGAACCTATGTTATGAGAAAATATCGCACAAAGAAATGTATGCGGTCAGTACTTTGAATGTACTAGCATGTGAGATAGGGACTGATTGAAATGCATAAGATAATGAGCTTGAATACATGAACTTGAAATGCATAAGATAATGAGATTGAATACATGAACATATAATACATGAGAATGCAAGACAAAGCATAAATATGTTACTGAGATAATTTGAAATCTAAAAGACTGATATCTATATAACTAAATAAATGACAATCTATACACTTGGTCAAGCAAACTTAAGCTGAGATACACAAAAATAATGACTAAAATTATGAGAGGTATCATATGACCGCTATGCAATATTTGAGCAAATAGAGGTCCAAATCGTGACCCCAGTTTGAAGGGTGTCAGTATCGTGCCATAGGCACTAACACTGTCAATATGGATCAACTAATCTATTGTCTCGAAGGACCATGGTGTCAAGCCTAAACTGACGGATGACCCCTGAGAGGAATTCAAGCCTAAATTTATGGGTGACCCTTCATATCCTACGCTGGCTACGTAGTTCGGGAACTTAGGGACTGCTACTAACGACTCTGGCTAAACTGATGGGGGAGCCGCCATCCCTGCATTTACTCGGTGCTAATTCTACTCCTAACAGAACTGGTACTGGTTCTGAACTGGCCTAAGTTTAACTAAACACTATTTCTAATACTGCTCATCATCATTATATCAACTAAGTGAAATAATAATATCCATGGTTTAACTAAATCATTACTTGAAAATATGAAATCATGTAAACCACGTAGGTATCGGGTGTTCATAACCTACCAACACCGAATGACCATAAAATACAATAACAAATCTTTAAAACTATAGTATAAGATCATGGTTCAAAGACCCAAACCATAGGCTTTCATCAAACATGTGTGAATCATGAACTTGAACATGGGAATGTGTTATGTATAAGGAAAACAACTTGATTACATTGCTAAATCCATAAATTTGGGAGTTTGACATTAAATTCTCCTGAATATAACATGGGAAACTAAAATGTAAAGCATGAAGCAACCTAACTTTTCATAGAATCATAATGGACATGAATTGAGTCAAACTACAAAGGAAAAACATGAATTAAACTAATCTTTAACATATGCAACTTCATAATGAAAGAAAAACTCATATTTTAATCAAAGAAGATATTTTTGGGCTACATGGGTGAAGAGGACCATGGATGAACACCCCACATACCTTAATAACTAGTATTTTAAGGTTTCTTGAACTTGAAAGCTTGAAATCTTGATTTCTTGAAGAAAGAGCTTGGGTTTTTGTTCTTGGGAAGGAGGAGGGCTTCTAATAAGTGATTTTGAGAGAAAGGGGCAAATAATGCCCCTAAGGATGCCCCAAATCATTTTATGGATGTATTGGGTTGATGGAAAAAGACCTAATTGCCCCTTGCTATCAATGAACAAGGTACTGGATGGACAATACGTAATATGCCACGACCCCCAGCAAAGTGGGAATAGCCTCGCACTGCGACCCCGAATCTCGGGTAGCAGCCCTCGTGCAATGACTCCCAACAAAGTGGGAATGGCCCTCGCACCGCAGGCCTATTGTGAGGGCTTGGTGCTTTAGCTATCCAAACATGCCCCGAAACCCATTCAAAAATCTCAAAACTCTTCTGAGATATACCTTTAACCTCCATAAATATAAATCATCTCAAAAGCCAATATATCAGGGTTAGGATGTCTAAAATAAAAATCCATAAAGTTTAGGGGTCTTGAAAATGACTAAGACCTCAACAATTAGTGAAATTTTCCAGCGTTAGACCCCTTAAGTATGCAACTAAGAGCTGAATCAAGCTTAGAATACTACAAAATATTACAATATCTCCCCTTAGGAACATTCGTCCTTGAATAAGAATGGTTAGACTGAGAATACTAAATCAACTGAGAATATATACTGAGCATGTACGACTTAGAACATGTTTACACAACTGAGTTCGAAGTATGATACATGAACTGAACTGATTTCGTGAATGCATGCAATAACATAAGAATGGTTATATAGCTGAAATAGAGAACGAAAATGAACCAATCTAAGGAAAATCATTACCTCCTGTTGAATCTGAGTTTGCGGAGAAAAGATGAGAGTACTTGGCTCGCATATCTTCTTCTGCTTTGTAAGTAGCTCCCTAAACAGACTGATTCCGCCATAGGACTTTAACCAAGGAAACTTCTTTATTACTTAGTCTATAAATATGATGATCAAGGATCTCAACCTGGAATTCTTTGTAGGAAAGACTATCCTTAACTTCCATGCTTTCTAAAGGAATAACAGAAACTGAATTACTAGCATAGTTCTTTAATAAGGAAACATGGAACACCAAATGTGTTGATGCCAAATCAGCAGACAACTCAAGTTCATAAGCTACCTTTCCAAAATGGTTTAAGATTCTATATGGGCCAACATACAGAGTGCTGAGATTCTCTTTTTTGCCAAACCTCTTAACTCCTTTCATAGGCGAAATCTTCAAATATAACAAATCACCAAAATCTAACTCAATATCGTTTATTCTCACATCTGCATATGATTTCTGACGGCTTTGGTCTGTCTTCAGCCTCTCCCAAATTAACTAAACTTTTTTCATTGCCTCAAATACTGAATTTGTCCCTACAAAAGCAGCCTCACCTGCTTTAAGCCAACCAATGAGGGATCTACATCTCCTTCCATAGGGAGCCTCAAATAAAGCCATTTGAATACTGGAGTGATAAAGATTGTTATAGGCAAACTCAATCAATGACAAGTGTTCATCCCAACTACCTTTAAAGTCAATAACACATGCCCTAAATATGCTCTCTAAGGTTTGAATAGTCCTCTCTACTTGACCATCTGTCTGAGGATAAAAGGTTCTGATGAGATGGACTTGTATACCCAGACCTTTTTAGAAATCCTTCCAAAAGTGAGAGGTAAACGACATACCTCTATCTGAAATGATAGACAATGGAATCCCGTGCAACTTAACCAACTCCCTAAGATAAAGCCTGGCATAATCCTCAGCTGAGTATGAAGTATGAACTGGCAAGAAATGAGCTGATTTGGTCATTCTATCTACAATGACCCATATCGAATCATACTGACGATGTGTATGAGGCAACCCTATCAAAATATTGATGTTCACCACTTTCCACTTTTAAGTAGGAATGATGAACTCCTGCAATGTACAAGTAGGCCTCTAGTGCTCAAATTTAACCTGCTAACAATTTGAATATTTAGCAACAAACTTTACAATATTCTTCATTAGACCACTCCACCAATATATTTCCCATAAATCACAATACATCTTTATGGCTCTTGGGTGAATAGAATACCACACACCATGCACTTCTATAAATATTTTCTGTTTTAACCCATAAACACACAGAACACATAATCTACCTTGATCACGAAGCACACCATCTCCCCCTTGAGAGAAAATCTCTACTTTCTGATCTCTAACTGCCTCCTTCAACTTAACCAAACTAGGGTCTCTATCTATTTTTGCTTTCACTTTGGTGACCAATGAAGATTCTAAACCACTCTGAACCCATATACTGCCTTCAGCTAAAACAACCAACTGAACACCTATCTAGCAAGATGATGAACCTCACAAACTAAATTCTTCTTATCCCCTTTAACATAATCAACACTACCTATATATAATCTACTAAGGATATCTGCCACTACATTGGCCTTGCTTGGATAATACGCTTTACCCATATCATAATCTTTTAACAACTCAAGCCACCTTCTCCGATGAAGATTCAGATATTTCTACATGAACACATACTATAAACTTTTATGAACCGTGAGAACATCATCATGAACCCCACAAAGATAGTGCCTCAAAATTTTTAAGGCAAAAACAATAGCTGCCAACTCAAGATCGTAGGTTAGATAATTTTTTTCATGGGTTTTAAGCTGTCTAGAGGCATAGGCTATGACCTTGCTTCTCTACATCAATATATAAATAAGACTAACTATGAAAGCATCATAGTATACAATAAACCCACCTGGGCCATCTGGCAAAGTCAAGGCTGGAGCAAAAGTGAGTCGAGTCTTCGATTCTTGGAAACTTATTTCACAGGAATCTGACCATAAAAATTTGAATTTCTTCTGAGTCAATCAGGACATGGAGGATGCAATTGAAGAAAACCCTTCAACAAACCATCTATAATAGCCATCCAAACCCAAGAAACTCCTGATATCTGATGGAGAAATGGTTCTAGGCCAGTTTCTAACTACTTTAATTTTCTGAGGGTCAACTCAGATGTCATCCTCGGAAATAATATGGATAAGGAAAGCTACTGATCTCAGCAAAAATTTACACTTACTAAATATAGTGAAAAACTGATGAGCTCTAAGAGTCTGTAATACAATTTTTAGATGGTCTGCATGATCATTCTCAGTATGGCAATAGACAAGGATATCATTAATGAAGACTATGACAAATAGGTCCAAGTACTGTTTGAACAACCTATTCATTAAGTCCATGAAAGATGCAAGGGTATTTTTTAGTTCGAAGGACATAACTAGTAATTTGAAATGACCATAGCTAGTACTGAAAGCTGTTTTTGAAATGTCACACTGTCTGACTCTAAGCTGATGATAGCCGAGTTTGAGGTCTATATTAGAGAAATAATTGGCACCCTAAAGTTGGTCAAAAAAGTCATCAATTTTGGGAAATGGATACTTATTTTTGAGGGTGACTTTGTTCAACTGATGATTATCGATACACATTCTGAGAGAACCATCTTTCTTACGCACGAACAGGACTGAAGAGCCCCATGGAGAAACACTAGGCCTGATGAAACCATTATGTAAGAGATTTTTTAACTGTTCATTAAGTTCCTTAAGCTCAACTTGAGCTATTCGGTAAGGGGGAATAGAGATAGGCTGGAAATCTGGAAGGAGATCTATTCTGAAGTCTATTTTCCTCTCAGGAGACACTCCACAAAGATTTTTAGGAAATACATCTGGAAATTCACTTACTATTGGAACTGAATCAAGACTTGGAGTCTCAGAATTTTAAGTCTTTGACTCAGATAAGATAGTAAACACACCCCTTAGATATCATCTTTCTGGCTATAAGATATAAAACAATCTGACCCGTTATCACTAAAGACTACCCCTCTATTCGCTGACCGGTTCATTAGGAAACTGAAACATAATGACTCTATTTCTACAGTTAACCAAGGCATAGCATGAGTGGTGCTAATCCATGCCGAGAATGATATCAAAATCGAGCATCTAACTCTACAAGATTATCTTACATAATTTTTTAAGATAGTATGATCGGGTAATTTTTGTATACCCATCTGGAAGTAATAAATTTACCTACTAGGGTAGACACTGAGAAAGGATCTACTAATATTTTGGGGCTAACACTGAAATTGATGGCTAGATAAGGAGTCACAAAAAAAAATAAAGCTTCAGGGTTGAATAAAACATAAACATTAAGATAAAGGACCTATAATGTATCTGTAACCACATTAGAAGAATTTTCCTGATCATGCCAAGTATGGAGATCATATAATCTATTCTAGCGCTGCCCACTAGTGGCACTAGATGTGGTACCCTACTGAGTCAGGCGACGTGCTGGAGCTAATGAGAAATTGGACTATCCCTATTGGCGATCACTTCTGCCCCTTTGAGAAACTACCATACACCCCCGAACCTTGTGTCCTGGCTTGACACAACCAAAACACACATCACTACCAGCCTTACACTCTCCTTGATGATGCGCACCATATTTTCTACAGAGAGGATTAGTACGACCATTGTTCACACTACTCTGGACTTAGATCCTGGTGCTCTATCTCAACTGTCATTCCTAAACTTAGGGCACTGGCGCACTAGATGAAGATAAAGATGGGGATGAAAACTTTTGACAGAATTGAGAACAGTTACTTCCTTCTGTTCTTGGCTGAGAAAAGTTAAAATTACCTATCCTATCTCTCTTACTCTCTTTCTCTCTCCTTAAGCTTTTCCTCCTTGATCTACTGAGCATGAACAAAAGTCTAGATAAGTCTATCTCCATAATCAACATAGCGATCCTATATTCCTTGACCACTCTATCAGCTACACCTTATACAAACTTATTCATTCTAGAACTATTGCCTTCCACAATAGTAAGAGCATGTCTCGCTAACTGAGTTATCTAAAGTGAGTACTCGTTCACACTCATATTACCCTACTTCAAATTGATGAACTCCCAAACCTTAGCTTTCCTTAACTCTAATAGATAGAACTTATCTAAGAAAGTTGTGGCAAACTCCTCCCACTTTATAAGCTCTGCCTCAACACCTCGGTCCTTCTTCCACTGCTTAAACCAGGTGTGAGCTACATCTAATTATTAATATATAGCCAATTTGGCACTCTCACTCAAATTGACACCCATGATATCAGTCACGTTCTATACCATATCTAAAAACTCCTGCAGATCCTCCTCCGATTTAGATCTCAAAAACAAAGGGGGATTCATCTAAATAAAATCCCAAATCCAAACTACAGTTGTATTTGCCACTGAATTGGCTGGAGCAATAGCCTTCTAGTAGTTTTGAGCAGCTATCGAATGGTTTAGGGGTAGTAAAAGCATCTTTGAATTTGGCATGGGAGACATATTTATTCATGAGGTCTTTCTAAATGGGTGGGGGTGCAGGTTGATCCCTGTTCCTTCTTTCATTATTTCTTTTGGGAGGCATTGTCTACGAATAGAGTGAGGGATAAATTAAAAAAAAGAATGAAATAAAGATCTTGCTCTTTCGCACAACATGAACACTGAAAGAAGGGAAACTTTCCTAAAATATCTTATAGCCTCCTGTCAGTAAGTGTGGCACACTTCACACCCATGCACAAGACTCTACTCAATGTGGCTTTCGGACTTTCTAGGACACATAAAACCTTAGGATCCGATACAAATTTTTATCACAACCCAACACTACCCCCTTACCATGGCAATGGGGATTACGACCGCAAGTGACTACAGGCTAACCCATGAGCTGGTACCTGTAGTAAGCACTGAGTAAAATAATAATAAAATATTTGAGCAGAAGATAAACTTGAAAGATACTAAAATCTACTTACTGAAATATGTGTTAATAGCATGACTTAATATCGGATATAATATTGGAAACTAAATTAACCATCCGAAGCAAATTATAATACTGAAAGTACTGACTGACTGTCCAACTGATTATCTGAAAGCCTCTAAATATCATGAGGAGTTGATAGGAAAAGCCCCCAACTAACTCCGCCTAACTGAACATAAGAAAATACCGAAATAACTAGGGTAAATAAATTATGTCCTCAATGGATGAGGACTCACTGCTACTACTGCTGAGTAACGCTGAGATGTCTACATACGGTCGAGAAACTGAGCATTCCAACCTATGTTATGAAATAACATAGCACAATGAAAAGTATGCAGTCAGTACTTTGAATGTATTAGTATGTGAGATAAGGACTGATTGAAATTCATGAGATAACTAAGAATACATGAACATATAATATCTGAGAATGTAAGACCAAGCATAAATATGTTACTGAGATAATCTAAAATCTAAAAGAATGAGATCTGTATAACTAAATAATTGACAATCTATACACTTGGTCAAGCAAACCTAGGCTAAGATACACGAAAATACTGACTGAAGCTTTGGAGATATCATGTAACCGACATGCCCCAATATGAGCCATTCGGGTTCCATCCTGTAACCCTAGTTGAAAAGGTGTCAATACTGTACTACGGGTACTAAAACTGGCTATGTGGATCCAATAATCTATTATGCCGAAGGATCAGGGTGTTAAGCCTAAACTTATGGGTGATCCCTGAGAGAATTCAAGCCTAAACTGATGGGTGACCTATTATATCATATGCTGGCTATGTAATTCTGGAACTTGGGGACTGCTACTAACGACTCTGCATAAACTGATGGGGGAGCCACTATCTCTGCATTCACTCATGCTAAATCCTACTCCCAACTGAATTAGAACTGGTACTGAACTGGATAAAGTTTAACTGAACATTATTTCTAATAGTTCGCATCATGATTATATAAACTGAGTAAAATAATAATTTCCATGGTTTAACTTAATCATTACTTGAAAATTTAAAATCATGTAAAACATGTAAATATCGGGTGTTCATAAGCCGCCAACACTGAATGGCCATAAAATATAATAACAAATCCTTAAAACTATAGTATAGAATCATAGTTCAAAGACCCAAAACATAGGCATTTCATCAAACATGTGCGAATCATGAACTTGATCATGGGAATGTGTTAAGTATGAGGAAAACAACTTGATTACATGGCTATATCCATAAATTTAAGGATTTGACATGAAATTCACTTGAATATAACCTCGGAAACTAAAATTTAAAGCATGAAGCAACCTAACTTTTCATAGATCATACTAGGACATAAATTGAGTTAAACTACTAAGGAAAAAAATGAATTAAACTCATCTTGAACATAGGTGACTTTATAATGAAAAAAACTCATATTTTAATAAAAGAAGAGATTTTTGGGCTCCATTGGTGAAAGGGGCCCATGGATGAACACCCCACATACCTTAATATCTAGTTTCTTGAGGATTTCTTGAACTTAGAAGCTTGAACAATTGATTTCTTGAAGAAAGAGCTTGGGTTTTTGTTATTATGAAGGAAGAGGGTTTCTAATGAGTGATTTTGAGAGAAAAGGGAAAAAAATACCCCTAAGGATTCCCCAAATCATGTTATGAACGAATTGGGTTGAGGGAAAAAGATGTAATTCCCCTTGATTTCAATGTCCAATGTGTCGTGACCTCCCAGCAAAGTGGGAATGGCCTCACGCTGTGACCACCAGTATTGGGGAGCAGGCCTCATGCTGCGACCCCCAACAAAGTGGAAATGGCCCTCGCGCTGCGGGCCTATCACGAGAGCTTGCTATTTCAGTTATCCAAAGATGCCCCGAACCCCGTCCAAAAATCCTAAAACTCTCCCAAGACATACCTTTAACCTCTCTAAATATTAATCAACTTAGAACCCAACATCTCGGGGTTGGGAAGGCCAAAATAAAAATCCATAATGCTTAAGGGTCTTGAGAATGACTAAATCCTCAATACTTAGTGAAATTTTCAAGCCTTGGACCCCTTAATCATGCAACTAAGTGCTGAATCAATCCTATAATACTACATGATATTACACCAAGAATCAATCCCTCAAAAACTTGTGTTAAAAGTTATCAAAACCCGAGACTACCCCTTAGTTGTAACCTGGTGCTTAGAATCACAAGTGATCCCAAGCTAACCCATAAACTTGCATGATACTTCAGCACCTAAATTAAATTAAATATCTATGCTAAATTTGCTGAATGAAAGCATAATAGTAAGAAAATTAGAACACATGTGACACCAAAAAGGTTTAAAACACGATAAATTTGAAGAAAGAACTTGAATTACATGAGTGACTCTGAATAACTATCTATAAAGCCTCTACTATACTGACTATAGTTGGCAGGGACATGCCTCCAACTACAAAAAATAAATACAGAAGAATATTAACAAAATAGTACATGAACTACAACAGATGGGAGTCACCGAAATAAGAGTACTCATCACCTACTAACTGAAAGTTGTGAAATTTTTGATTGTGATGTATGGGCTACAACTGGTACCTAAATTATGAGACAATGTAGCACATAGACATATATGTGGATCGGTACTTCTAGAATGTACTAAGTAAGTGGGGGTGAATGCAATTAGTAAAACTGATTACATATATAATCTTAAAACATATATGCTAAGTTCAAGTAGACTCACCAAGAGACTGAAATCAACTGAACGCTGAAGTATCTTAAGACATGAGTACAAACAAAATCTGATAAGCTAGTGAATCACTACACTTAGTTTCTCAAAATCATTAATTTTGTAGAATAAGAAGAGCTAAAGCTGGGAAGCGGTAAAAAAACATGAATAATGTATGTAAATCACATGTAAAGTTGAACATGCTATAAAATTGAACTGAGGGTTATGTATGGATACCGAGCAAGGAAACATGAACATGTAAAAATGAGAATGCAAGATTAAGTATAGCATATACTGACATGATCTAAATAACATGAATAATCTATAAAACTGACTAAATAATCACTAAAATCTGATTACTTGGTCAAGCAAACCTGAATTGAGATAAATTAAATACTGACTGAAATTATGGGAGCAATTATGTAACTGACATACCCCAATCGGAGCTAATTGGGGTCCAACTTTTAATTCCAGTTAGAAGGGTACCAGTACCTTACCACGGGTACTAACACATGGCTATTTGGATTCACTAATCTCATTTACCGAAGGACTAGGGAGTTAGTCCTAAACTGCTGGGTGATCCCTAAGAAAGTGTCAGTCCTAAACCAGCAGTAGACATCTCATAATCCTATGTTGGCTACATAGTTCTGGAACTTAAGGACTGCTACTAAGGACCCAGTCCTAACTGGTGGGTGAGCCCTCATCCCTAGGTTTGCTAGGTGCTATGTCATACTCTTAGCTAAATAAAACTGGTACTATTAGGTGTCTAACATGATGTGGTACTGTACTGATAATTCCTCAACATGAACATGGTAGGTCTAAATATAATAATAAAAACATGGTCTAGCTGACTTGTATCTTGAAAATGGAAACACATAAAAATGCATAGGTATCGAGTGTTCATAACCCTCCAGAACTGAATGATCACAAAGTACAATAACAATATTTAAAACAAGGGTATAAAATCATATTTCAATGACCCAAGAAATAATACATTTCAAAAAATTAGTGAGAATCACGAATTTGAACATGGGGATGCCTTAAACTTATGAGGATAACAATTCCACATGGTTTTAGTTCATAACATTATGATTTAACATGAAATAAATGGAATATAACATGGAATTGAAATTCAAAACATGGAATAGGTTAATTCACATAGGCACACATGTTGACATGACTTGAATTCAAAATACTAAGAAATACATGGATTAAATTCATAAGTTGGATAGATAATCTCATAAAATAGGATACAATTCATTCTTTAAACCGAAAAGAGGGGTTTTGAGGTCAATGGGTAAAAATAACCCATTTATAAATACCCCACATACCTTAATTAGATGAATTCTTAAAGGAAGCTTGAAATTGTAACTTGAATCCTTGAATACTTGAGAAAGAAAGCTTCAATTTTGTTCTTGGGAAAAGGAAAGGTTTCTATGTGGGTTATTCTGATTATACAGGGAAAAATTCCCTTTAGGGTGTTATAAGTCATGCTTTGAATAATTGCGATTGAGGGAAAGGGACCAAATTACCCCTTGGACCCTTTAATCAAGAATGTTGGGGAAATAGACTTCACAACGCGGACCCTATTCCGAGGGAATGGCCTATGCAATACGGACCTTATTTTGGGGTAATGGCCCTTGTGATGCGGACCTTATTCCCAGGGAATGGCCTCCGCAATGAGGGCCTATCGTGGAACCTTATTGTTTCTCACGAAAATGGTTATAACTTTTTGCTCGCGTATTAGATTAAGGCGCAATTGGTATCATTGGAAATATAATTCAATTATATATAACATGGTTTCTCTTAATCTAAAAAATTCAACATATTTCAAAAGTTATACACATTCAAAATTGATCCTTGTAGGATCGAATACCAAAATTTGGCCAAAACAAAGGCTATTAGCTCAACTTTGCTCTACGCATTTCCTATGAATATTTTTCACCTCGTAAGCACTCTTACAACTAGGATAATGATCATGAAACATGTATTCAAATATAAATCATAGGATTAGAGTTTATATACATAGGAAAGATGGTTCAAATTCTAGCCTAAAAATACCGGGTGTTATAAAAACTATCCTAGACTAGTCCAACAATTAAGATTAACTCAGTGCTAACATAAACCAAAAGTAGTTGTAAGTTAAAACTAAGAATAAACTAATCAATGCTATAGAGTAAAGGGTTGAACAATTATGGGGAAAAGCTCAGGGCTAAGGCACTACGAACAATGATATTAAGATACATACTTTTTTGGTTAGGTTTTTCATATTGGTTATTGGTTCACGGGGTCAATACTAGGACTATGACCTTCTAAACCTCTAGTCAATTATCTTACTTAGCCCCACAACTACATCATTGTCCAAGGAAGCGAGAACTAAGTTAAATACGTTCATATTTCATCCCGTAATTGAAGCAAATAAAGAACATAGGTCTATTACTATCCTAAATGCAAATTACATATTCATTCAATTGAAATATTACAATACTATTCTATCTATCCCACTTTCTATCCTCGTGCTCCTCCTTCCGAGTTCATAAGAAGATTATGCATGTATTCTAAGGGTCATGAATCCTTAAAATAGTGATAAAAATGATAAATAAACATCCAATATCAATAAAAAAACCATAACCAATAAAATTTATAACAATAATACTCATGTTCTTGGCCTTAACCCCAGAAAAGGGTGTTTAGCTGATCATGGACATAACTGTAGTCACAGAGAATAAATACATGTTAAATCCATAAACAAAAAAGTAATGGAAAAAAATCCTAATTTAGGTGTTATACATCCTCCATTCAATTTCAAAGGTCGTTTGAGGTGTGAAACATAACAACTAATTGTCTTATTTATACTTGGGCACAAACTGTCGATTTTGACATAGGGGCGTGCCACACCCTTATTGTGGTGCCTAGGGTATGTGGAATTCCCTATTTTTGGTTAGATATTGTAATTGATCATTTAGCATGCTCTCAAGGGAGTGGAACAGCCCTAACATGGTCCCTAAGGTCTGTGGCACGCTAATGACTCCAAAATGTCCTTTATTGTTCAAGTTTTTTCCTATGTGTTTGTACATACTTTTCAAGCCTTGTGGTGTTATTTTCACTTGATTTCAATCTTTTTTATCATACATATATTATTATTATAACTCACCAATCGTCCTATAACATCAAACACTGCGAATTAGAGTTCAACACAACATACAATCCAAGAGGATGAACTAGTAACTTAATTAGAGAGTACTAGTTCTATCCTTTTAATCTTTAACTTAATGTTTTGTCTCTTGGATTGTTTCAATTGAACCTTAAACACTATAAAAAATTTATTCCATACATAGTTATACAATTATACCCTTAGTAATCCATTACACACACTAGAATCCATCAAAATCAACTAGAACAACCCATAGTATTTCAAACTTGTTTGAAACACACCTTAAACATTATACTCAAGTAGTTTAACACTTATATGCTCAATTATACAAATATTTACTCATTAAGAACAAGATAAGTCCTTAAAAAAAGGTTACTTAAGGTCGGATAACCATACATAGGTGCATAATTCTACCTAAGATCACAGCTTCAGCGACTAAAGCATTATACCTTTAGAAGACACCGTCGTGATGTATCTTCACGTTTTTCTTACTTGAAGATTTAGAAACGGAATTTTTAGAGCTTGTACAAGCAACTAACCTCAGCTTCTTCACCTTGGCGGAGTCGTTTCGGTATTTCTATGTATTGTTGTAAGAGCAACTTCCCTCAACAAAGTAACTCATTGATTTTTGATTAAGTAAAGTTGAAAAATTTAAAAACTAACCTAAACTCTAAAAGAAATTGAAGAAGAAGATGATTTTGAGCAATTTGATAGCATAATGTTTGTAAATTCAAATCTTGAAACTGTCTGTCTATTATTTCTTTATTTTAGGCACAAATTATGGAGCATTAGCCATAGTAAAAGAGAAGTTGTAATATGTATATGGAGTTTGGATAGAAAAAGTATAAAAAATGGGATATTTGTAATTACTTTTGGTGGTTGGGATTTTATGTAATAATAGACACTTAAGATGTATATTTATATAAATTTTCATTTTATGTGTGGCATCATACATGTGTTGTGCAATGATTGGCAAAATTAAACCTTCCGTACCTTATTAATTTATAGATTCATTTATTCTAAAGTATGCCATATGTTTTATTTTGAAGTTAAATTTTGAAAATTATGCTTGATTATAAAATTTTAAAAAATTAGAAAATAAGCTTAAATTTTAAAAAGTTTTTTTTCACATTTTTCACTATTCACAAAAATTTCAAAAACAACTCCAATTTGTATTCATGATCAATTTTTCTTTTACATATATTCATGAGCAAACTCAACACCAATTTTCAAATATCATTTTTTACTTCAAAAATAAAAAATTACTTATTTTCGAATTTCATAATTAAAACTCTCGGAAGTGAATGTTTATTTCTCTACTATAAAAGATGCTAAAAATTCGCAATTATAGTTCTATAAATTTCTTATAATTTTTAAATAAATTTGTATCATGTCGAAATCATTATTTGTTTTGCATTGAAAATCTAGGTTAGTAAATCACTCTATTTTCTTAATTTTATATATTAATTTGAGTAACTCTTTTTTACGGTCTTCCATTTTCAAATAGCAATCTTTAGGAGTACTTCCAAACAAGGAAAAAAAATTAGATTCTGTTAAATTTCATACGTTTAATATAAAATTAAATTGGTTAAATTGATTTTTTTTTTTCAAATTTAGACAGTTAAATAGAAGTAGAGAATTTGTTGTTCTTTTTCTATTATTGTTTTCAACTTTGTTAAAAATATAAAGTGTTGATCGTAATAAAAAAGGATAAAAAGAAGCCACCAAGTTCTATTTGTCGTGTTGAATACTACCTATATTATAAGTATAGTTATTTCTGGTTGAATCAACTTTTGAAAAATTCTGGCTCCGCCATTAGTTTCGTTGATTTCCACGCACTAGCTATTCTCCCAGTTTACTTTTTTTTGTCACATTTTAACTTGACACACTCATTAAGAAAATAATTATTAATATGATTGTATTACCATAGTACCCCTTTTAGTTGATGGTTACTGTTGTATCCTTAAATTATTTTGAAGAATAAGTAATTAGTAATTAGCATAAATTAGAAAAAAATTATCTTTTCTTGATATGCCAAAAATAATAAGTAAAAATGAAAATTTGTTATAAAAATATTTTCATTACATTGAATGTATATCAAGATACAGTGAATATCTAAAATTAAGGAGTACAAAGAAGCCAGAAATCAAATAAGCCGACCTGAAACCTAGATATAGCCGCCATGTTAATGGCAGGTGGCCAGACATTTCCAAAGACTGTCTTGGAATCCTTTGCCACAACCCAATTTCCTCCTCTACCTACTAAGGCACATATTCAGTAGAATCCTAATTAACTTGATGATAAAATTCCAAGCCCAAAAATAGTTTTGTAGATATACTGAAGAATTCGGAATCACTTGGGAAAACAATGAATGCTAAGGTTGAAGTTGATCCTATTACAAATAAGAAAGTTGATTTTATAGATGGTATTCACACATTCAAGTGGACTGCTAAAACACCCTGGGTATGGGGCCCTTAGAGAATTTTTTGAATTTCTGGGTTCTGGACAACATATGACCGGTGGGTACTAGTCGTATACTGGTATGAGTGGTATGCCATGGTCGTATGCTGACTAGTGTTGGTTGGTGGGATTGGATTGGTTTCTGGAATGGTACGACTTGGGTTAGTACGAGTTGCATGGATGCATACAAGTTGTTTGGTTTGGATTTTTCCTTTACTTAGTCTTAGACCTTTTAGCCTAACTTGGGTCTGAGTACGAGTGGCTCACCATGAGTCCTAAGCCAAGGTAAGAGTCGTACCATGGACGCGTATGGTGGATAGTATTCAAACCTCTTGTGATTCTATTCTGTTAAGGGTATGGGTCAAGGGTACTAGTCGTATACTTGGGTACAACATGGTTTAGGTGAGTTGTACCTTGGAAAGTGTTGGGTCCAAGAAGGAGGCCTATAATACTAGTGGTGGGTACCACTCATATTGGAGGGTACTATTGGTATGGTTAGTCATATCCCCTGACGGAATTTTTATACAGTTTAAGTGAGGGAAATCTGGACATTTTTCCACTTAACATAATAATGCCCTAAAATTTTAACACACTTGGGAGGTTATTTTCCGTATCCTTCTATTCATTAATACCTAAAAAATATTTTCTAATCCTCTCTAAAGTTCTTGGGTAAAGAAAGCTAGGGTTTCATCTTAAGGATTAATTTGGGGCTTGTGTTGGTGATTTCTCTCCACCATCTATGCAATTTAAGGCATGTACTCGTTCCCTCATTGTTAGTTCCAACTAAAGGCATACTTTGTAGGTTGTTTTCATGGTTTAATTGTTATGTGGTTTTAGGTTTTCAAATAAATATTGGGGGTTTTGGTTATAATGGCTCAGTTATCATTTTTTCATATTTTAAATATGTATTTACATGTTTTAATGTTTATTTGGATACTTGGTTTCATGAGAATGGTTAATTGGTATTTAATTTTGGTTTTGGAAACACTATGCCCTAAATATGTTTGATAAAATGCCTATGCGAATGCTTTTACTATATTGTTGAACTTTTTAATAGAACTATTGCATGGTATGGTTTGGTAATGGAACTCTAAATGATTTAAATGGTTTAAATTGTTTGGAATGGTTAAATGGAATAGTTTGGTAGTCATGATTATGGTTAACTTAATTGAACTTCTTAAGGGGTACAATGGAATGCCCCAAGTAAACTGTTAAAGAATAACTTGCAAGGTACATGGGACTCCCCCAAGCAAACATAATAATGAAACACTTGTGGGGTATATGGCACTCCCCTAAGTTAAATTGGTAAATGGGTATACGAGAATCCCTTAGTCTCTTAAGGTTTGGCTAAGGACAATACTTACAAGTTATAGTCAGTATGACAATACCATTATTAACATCCTTGGTTAATGATAAATGGAATAATGGATAGTTGATTGGAAATGGTTTTAATTGGGCAACAATGACGGGGTATGATAGCTAATTCTGAAGGTGGGAGTTCAATGAATAAACACTGGAAACTGATATTTTCGTACATGAGGGGTTGGTTATGGTGTCCATATATGATACCACAAGGTTCATGGGAATCCTCTAAAGTACAATGTACATATGTATTATGGAGGGTAAGGTTACTTGGTAATCCCCTACTCTTATGATACCTCTATTTTGTGCGGTTACACACATCGTGGCCTGTTCAGGGGGTTAGACTGGACCCATATAGCCTGCGGGTTATTTTAGGATGGTTCAGCTACACATACCCAGGTTAATGGCTTTAAATAAATGTTAAACCTGGTTCCCTTTCCTAGCATGGTTATATATATATATATATGGTTTGTATGCATATGGTTGGTTTACTTAGTTTTACTAGTTGACATTATTTTATCCTTATCCTGATTTCTTCCTAGCGTTCACCTGCTAATCCTTCTTCAGAAAGTTGTATCCCCTTACGATGTAGGAAATAGCCATTCTACTCCTCCTATATAGTGATTAAATTTTGAGACTAGCTTTTGGATTAAAGTGGTGAGATTCCATCCTTCAAAAAGGATCCATTTAATATTATGGACATTTTCATATACTTTGGTTTATTTATGGATATTGGTTTTGGCTATAGTTGGGGGCATATCCAAATCTGATATTGGTTTTCTTCTTATTAGAGGCTTTTATGGAACTTCTATGGTTAGTATGGACAAAATTGGTATTAGTGTCAGCCTTAGTATTGGGGTTGATACCGTTGGACAAAATTTTTTACTATTCCATACTTTTATGTTATGTTATGGAACTTGGTTTGGTTACTATTTTGGTTTTGGTTTATGATTTGGTTATGGATATCGGTTGGTTTGGGATTGTTGGACCCAGTTGGGTTTGTCATGGTTGTAGACCTATCTAGAGTCTGGACTTGGATAATTATGCGCTATCTTATTATATGTTCAAAATTTACCTGACTCAGGGTATGCATTGGATGATTGGGTGGGTTATTGGGGATGGTCCCTAGTCCTAGTTAGACTTGGGATGCCTATAATGATAAGGCCCCTAATCAGGTCATGTAATGTTGGTATCAGAGCTTTAGGTTCATAGTCAATCAGGAATCAACAAATTCGTGTCTAGTAAAGTCTCTTTTAAGGGTGTGTAGCGCTCCAGACCCATAAGGCAGAGGTTGCAGGGCATTTAGGATTGTTTCACTTTCTTTGTATTCTATTTCAAGATGCAAGGTCTAAGGTCCTTTTTAATCTAGGTTTTTTGTTTTTTTGATCATGTCTCGACGATCTGGAACACAAGAATGTTTCTAGAGTTTCTCCAGTTGCTACTAGTCCTTTTCGGGGTGAGGTGACGAATGTACAGTTTTATCAATCAATTCAAACTATTGCTCAGTTGGTTGCTGCTCAGGCTGAGTGGAATACATCTAGTGTTTCATCTATTAAGGACACAAGGGTTAGCTAGTTTATGAGGATAAATCCACTACTTTTACTGGTGTGAAGGTAGAGGAGGATCCAAAGGGTTTCTTGGATTAAGTGGAAAATATATTTAGGGTGATGTAGGCCATGAATGTTGAAGGGGTGAATTTTGTAGCTTACTATCTCAAAGATGTTGCGTACCAGTGGTACGAGGAGTTGGATAGGGATAAAGGTGATGTTGAGGAGTTGTCCTTACAGGAGACTTTCTTAAATGCTTTTTTGGATCACTTTTTTCCTTAGGAGCTGAGGAAAGCGGAGGCAGAGAAATTTGTCAAATTGAGACAAGGGAAAATATTAGTCAACGAATATGCCTCGAAATTTCATCAACTATCAGGTTATGCTCCAGAATTCGTATTTGATATGAGGGCGAGGATGAGAAAGTTTGCTTCTGGACTATCTCAGGATTTGAACCTTAAAAGTAAAACTATGTTGTTGATCAAGGATATGGATATGTCTAGGTTGGTAGTTCACATGCAACAAGTGGAGGAACAAAACAGAAAATAATGAAGTTTTGGGAAAGACAGAGTAAGAAGTTCAGTTCTTCTGAACAAGGTAGTAGGTAACAACAAAATAGTCGGGATTGCGATAACTGGCCAAAGAAGAAGTGAGGGAGTTCTAGTTTCTTCTTTTTCGCCAGTACTTCTTACCCAAAGCCTTCAGGTGATAGGCGTCAGCAAGGTAGTCATACTTTCTAACATGTTACCCAATCTCTGGCGAGTGGGGCACAATTGACTTCTTCATGCCCTTCTTATCGGTTCTATGGTCATTTTCATCGGGGATTTTGTGATAAAGGGAGGGATAGGTGTTTTAAATATGGTCAGCTAGGCTATATACTTAGTAACTATCTGGTTGGTAAGGGTTCTTTGGGAGCGATCAAAGCTTCAGTTGCTTCATCTTCTACTCCTGCGCCTAGTGGTGCTGCTTTAGCATCTGCTCCTACTTGTGGTGTTGGTGTTGGTCAGAATAAGTTATATTCTCTAGCTACTCGGTAGGAATATGAGGCATCTCCTGATGTCATGGCTGGTACATTACAAATTTTTTCTCGTATCGTGTATTTCTTGCTTGATTCGGGGTCCACACTCTCTTATATATTACCCCATATGTGGATGTATGTTTTAGTTTTGATGCTAATTTTATTTCAGATCCTTTTTGTATTTTTACCCCGTTAGGAGACTCTGTGGGGTGTGTGTGGTATCTATTGTTAGTAGGAAGACTTTGGTGGATTTGTTTAAGCTTGATATGCTGGATTTTGATGTTATTCTAGGGATGGATTCTTTACACTCTTGTTATGCATTCTTAGATTGTTGGATTGTAAGTTTATCTTTAGGTTTCCTGGTGAACCAATTATTGAGTGGGAAAGTGGTTCCCTAGCTCCTAGAGGGAGGTTTGTTTCTTATCTTAGAGGTTGGAGATTAATATCCAAAGGGTGTCTCTGTCATTTAGTTCTGTTTAAGGATTATAACTTGGAAGGTCCTTATTTTCATTTGGTTTCGGTCGTAAATGAGTTTGCTAAGGTCTTTTCGGATGATTTTCCTGGTGTTTCTCTGGATAGAGAGATTGAGTTTGGTATTGATTTGGTTCTGTATACCCATCCAATATCTATTCCTCCTTATAGAATGTCTCCGGCTGAGTTGAGGGAACTCAAAAAGCAACTTACAGATCTTCTAGATTGAAGGTTTATTCGTCCTAGCATATCCCCGTGGGGTGCATCGGTATTATTTATGTGCAAAAAAGATGGTTCCCTTCGGATGTGCATTGACTATAGGTAGTTGAATAAGGTAACGACAAAGAACAAGTATCCTCTTCCTCGGATAGATGACTTATTTGATCAGTTACAAGGTGCCAAGTTCTTTTCTAAGATAGATCTTAGGTTTGGGTATCATCAACTTAAGATTAGGGAGGTTGAAATCTCTAAGAAGGATTTCCAAACTCGATATGGGCACTTTGAGTTCTTGATGATGACATTTGGGTTGACTAATGCCTCGACGATATTTATGGATTTCATGAACAAGGTTTTCAGGCAGTTTCTAGATCTTTTTGTCATTGTGTTCATTGATGACATCCTGGTGTATTCTAAGAGTGAGGTGGATTATGTTAAACACCTCTATGTGGTGTTCCATACCTTGAAGGAACGACATTTGTATGGAAAGTTCTCCAAGTGTGAGTTTTGATTGAATGTTGTAACTTAAAAGAGGGCATTGGTTAAAAAACAATCATTTGATTTTTTATGGAACTCCCTTTAGTGAAGGCAGTGAAAGCCTTATCCAAGCCTATGAATCCGGTACGGAAGACAACCTATAACTGAAAAAAAAAGCATGGCAAAAAGCCAACCTTTTTTTTAATCATTTGACGAGGGATTAAGTACTGAATTAATGAAATTACACCTATATCGTGAAAAAGAGCTACTCTACCTTTAGCGCGCACCCTTTCTCCTATGAGGAAAGGTACTCTTTCTGATTTATGTCTGGCCCTTCCTGGGTCTGGATCAAAGTATACCAGTGACTTTTTCCTTGAATTCATTCACTTTTGTAAGAATTGGAAGACTCTTATATGTATGGTAACCCTCTTTTCCACTACTGGTGGACTATTGCACAGAAAGGGCGATAGAAGAAACCTTCTTGGTCATATTATTTCTAGTTAGGGGATCATGATGGATTTGCAAAAGATGGCCTAAACCCACAAATTCAATCAATATTTAGAGCTTCTTGGGTTTGGCTGGGTATTATAGGAGGTTTGTGGAGGGTTTTCCTTCTATAGCTGCCCCATTAACTAAGTTGACTTAGAAGAAGACAAGGCTTTCTTGGTTGGAAGCTTGTGAAGGTAGTTTTGAGAAGCTTAAGGATAATCTAACTTCATCCTTGGTTTTGACATTGCCTGAATGTAAGGAGAGATTTTTGATTTATTGTGATGCATCCCGTGTAGGGCTTGGTTGTGTTTTAATGCAACATGGGAAGATGATTGACTATGCTTCCAGGAAATTGAATGTGTATAAGAGAAATTATCTTACTCATGATTTGAAGCTTTTAGTGGTGGTTTTTTCTTTAAAAATTTAGTAGTATTATTAGTATAGAGTGCACACAGACATCTTTTCTGATCATAAGAGTATACACTATGTGTTCACTTAGAAAAAGCTAAATCTCATGCAAATGAGATGGTTGGAGCTTCTCAAGGACTATGACATGAATCATCACTACCACCTAGGTAAAGCTAACGTGGTTGATGATGCTCTTAGAAGGTTATCTATAGGGAGTTTAGCTCATATGGAAAAGGTGAAGCGGGAGTTGGTGAAGGATATTCACTGCTTGGCTAATCTTAGAGTCCATCTTTTAGACTTTAAGGATGGTGGTGTGTCGGTACCGAAAATGGTTCGGTCCTTTATCAAGGAGAAGCAAATGCTAGATCCTATCTTGATCAAAGTTGAGCACATGAGGCCTGGTGGGTTGTATCAAGAAATTGAGTTACCCGAATGAAAATGGAAGTTAATCAATATTGATTTCATTTCTGGTCTTCCTCAGTCTGGGATGGGATGACAAAGTCCACGTACTTCTTTCCTGTAAGTACTAAATTTTAGGTGGAGGATTATGCAAGATTGTATCTTCATAAGAAAGTAAAGATGCATGTTGTATCTATTTCGATTATCTTTGATCATGGTATGCACTTTTTATCTCACTTCTGGTAGTCTTTTCAAAAGGGGTTAGGTACTAAGGTGAGTCTAAGTACCATTTTTCATCTGCAGATAGATGGGAAAGTGGAAATGACTATTCATACATGGTGGTAATTAAGTTAATCTTCTGCCTCTTGTAGAGTTTGCTTATAATAATAGTTACCATTCTAGTATTGGAATTTTGAAGCGTTGTATGGTAGGAGGCGTAGATCTCCTATTAGGTGGTTAGAGGTTGGAAGTCGGATATGTTTGGTCCAAATTTAGTTTATTACGCTATGGAAAAGGTAAAGGTGATTCGAGATAGGCTTAAAGCTGCCCAAAGTTTCAAAAAGTTCTATGCAGATGTAAGGTGTAGAGACTTGGAGTTTGAGGTTAGGGATAAGGCATTCCTTAAGATATATCCCATGAAGGGAGTAATGTGGTTTGGTAAATAGGGGAAGCTTGGTCCTCGATTTATTGGCCCTTATACGATTTTACTGAGGGTTGGTAATGTGGTGTATTAATTGGAGTTTCGTTCTAGTTTGAGCTTAATTCACCCGGTATTTCATATGTCTATGTTGAGGAAGTGTCTTGGTGATCCCTATTTGGTGATTCCTTTTGAGGGTTTGGGTATCTCAGATTCTCTGTCTTATGTAGTGGTCTTAGTCGAGATCTTTGATAGGCAGGTTCATTGATTGTGGACCAAGGATATGGCCTTGTTTAAGGTTCTATAGCAGAACCACAAGGTGGAAGAGGCTACACGATAAGCAAAGGAGGACACAAAGTCTAAGTATCTGCATTTGTTTTCTACTCTTGGGATTCGTGCGGAAGGAATGTTTTATTCAAGCTACTTTTGTTTTCAAACTTTGTTAAAGGAAAGATTAATATCCTTGCATCTCTATTTTCTAACTTGGTTAAAGGTTGGATTGATATTTGATGATGCAAATGACTCTACTTGATTCTCTTGCATCTTTGTTTAAGGTAAGAGTAGAGGCATCTAAGGGGTATAAATCATGATTGTACCTACCTTGTCCGTCATTAGGGGATGCATGTTCCTAGTGGGGGAGACTAAAACACCCTGGGTTCTGGGCCCTAAGATAATTTTCTTGATTTATGGGTTTTAGACAACATACGACCAGTGGGTACTAGTCGTGTACTGGGGTATGAATGGTATTCCTTGGTCGTATGATGACTAGTGTTGGTTGGTGGGATTTGATTGGTTTCTGGAATGGGTACAACTTGGGTTGGTATAAGACTCATGGATGGAAATAGGTTGTTTGGCTTGGGCTTTTCCATCACTTAATCTTAGACTTGGTGGCCTAACTTGGGTCTGAGTACGAGTGGCTCACCATGAGTCCTAAGCCAGGGTATGAGTCGTACCATGGACTTGTATGGTGGACAGTATTCAAACCTTTTGTGATTCTATTCTTCTAGGGATATGGGTCAAGGGTACTAGTTGTATACTTGGGTACGACATAGTTTGGTTGAGTTGTACTTTAGACAGTTGATCTTGGGCGTATTTATGTCCAAACACTGATATTTACCCATATTTGGACTTGTGTTTAGAATAAAAATTGTGCTAATTATATTGAATTGTGAGTTAAATTGTGTTTCGTGGATAACCGATGTGATTATAAATACAAGGTAAATTTTCCATGGATTAGGAAGAAAATTGGATACACATCATGAAGATACAAAAGACCATGTGGATCAAAGTCCAAAACATATGGAGATACACGAGAGTAAGGAGAAAAGAAAAGAGTTGAGGATTGACGAAAAGAAAGAAAAGAACTGGAGAAAAATTCCAGTGACGTGATGCTATCTCAATGAGTCGCATCGACTGGCAATATGTGTTCCTTAGCCAAAATTTAAAGAACAATTTCCAGTGCATCGACACGATGTCAACGCGTTGATGCATAAGTTCTGTGCCTTAGAAAATTCTTTTTCTGCAACTTTCGGTGCATCGATGCGATGTCAATGCATCACGTCGATACTTAAAGTTTTGACAATTAGGCAAATTTTGAGGAGCAAATTCCAGTGACACGATACGATGTCAACACGTTGCGTCGTATAGTAAAGAACTTGACATAGTCTGATTTTTAAAGATGAATTCTAGTGTGGCAATGCGATGTTGACGTGATGCGTTGGTTGTGGCAATGCGATTAGCGATGCATCTTATTATTGCTTTAGATCTGGAGAAATTTTTCCAAGTATAAAAGGAATACGTGAGCACAATTTCAAACACTTTTGGCAAGCATAGCAGCGGCGTAAAAGCACATAATTCTTCTTTTTAGTGTTCTTATTATTTCTTTTTAACTTATTTACCTAAAGACAAATTTTGGGTATGATTAATTACTTGTTTTTGATGTTTAATTCAAACATGAGTGGCTAAATATTTGATATTCTTTATAGTAGTTTCTTTATGGATTATCACCTGGGTTGTCTTAGTTTCTTGTGCTTACTATTTTAATGCTTGGCCGCCATTAGAATAAATTTATATTTCTATGTGAATTCGGGAGGAGAATCGTAGATTAGAATGAGGAAATTAAGGAGCGATGTTCTTACCCTTTTATAAAATAGGGGGTATGAATTAGCATCTAGGATAGAGATATACCTTGAAGCCTTGCTTGGTTCAAGTGCAAGAAGATTACTTAATGAATCTAGAAGAATTATTGTATCTCTCAGGGAGTTGTAGCTGCAATATTCAATAGATAAGAAACTTTAGATCGGGAGATCAAGATCGTTGTCTGAATCTTGCAAACCAACAACCCGATAACCAATTAGATCACTATTAGAATAGAGATTTGTATGATTGTTCAAAAAGCCTCAACCCTGGAATTTTAATCATTATTGTTTACAACCGTTTCTTGCTCTGCTTTAGTCATAAACTTTTGTTTCTAATTAATTACTTTATATTTTTATTCTCAAGTTCAAAATCATCTTGATACTTTACAACATTTAATACTCATTGTCTAAAACTAAAAGTTGGTTAAATTTCTAGTTGCTTAGTCCTCGTGGGAATAATATCTGATGGACTAAATCACAATATTACTTAAACGATCACATGCACTTGCGTGTACGTCTAAGTCACAATACCGTTTTGGTGCCGTTGCCGGGGACTAATATAATTAGTAAATTGCTAATTTTTTGGGTTTTGATATTAAGTTTAGATGTTAACAACTTGATCTTAGCATCTGAATTTTTGCAGGTTTAGCTGAATCTAGGACTGGCGAGAGATAAAGAACTAGTAGAGCCTTTTGCAGAACCAGAGCAAATCTTTCAACAAAGGCGAAGAATGGCTGAACAACAAAATGAAATGGTGATCCAAATGTCGGGAATGTTCCACCTCTTATCATTCCTGTTATTCTAGTTATTCCTAATCAACAAGCTGCTAGACCTATTCGTGAGGTGGCAATCCAACTCACAAACCATGTGACGACAAGTATCCTCAAGCTCGAACCAGGAGGGCGATTTGAATTAAAGCAGAATATAGTGCAATTGATGAATTCAGCTGGGCAATTTCATGGCCTTTCATACGAAGATCCGCAACAGCGCATACAGACTTTCCTGGAAATTTGCGATACTTATATTCCTGAAGGGGTAAATTATAATTTTGTCAGATTGATACTCTTTCCTTTCTCCCAAATGGAGAAAGCAAAAAGTTGGTTACATGCTGAACCACCACTCTCCATCATTTCATGGGAAGATTTATCTCAGAAGTTTCTTATTTGATTCTTTATATCTGGGAAGATGGCACGCTTGAGGAGTGAGATCTTGAGTTTTAGACATAAAGACGGAGAGAATCTCTACCAAGCTTGGGAGAGATTTAAGGTTATCCTCAGAAATTGCCCTCACCATCATCAATCCAATGATGTTCTTGTGCTTACTTTCATAGAAGGATTAGATCCGAACACGAAGATTCTCTTGGATTCAGCAGCAGGTGGACATGCTCTTGAGAAGACGTATGAAGAATTGTACCGCTGCTGAATTGGATTTCACTAGGGAATCCTGACTGGCATGCAGATTCAAGGAGTACTCATAGGAAAGTTGCAGGGGTATTGGAGGTAGATCAGTTCACAGTATTACAGGCACAAATTTCGGCTATGCAAAATCATATGATTGCTCAGCTTATTAATAACATAAAGTTGGGTGTTACTCAACTAGCAGCTATAGCGAATACAATCCAACATGCAAATTCTTGGTTTGAGGTTTACAGAAGTGGTAAGCATGTAGTTGATGCTTGCACAGCTAATCCAGATTCTGTCAACTATATGGGGAATGCAAATCGTCAGGGACAACAAAATTTTGGTAAATCTTATAATCCCAACTTGAAGAACCATCCTTATTTCTCATCGGGTGGAAATCAGGCACAGAATACAAATTAGTACAAGGGACCAGTGTATCCAAATCCAAAGCCAGCTCAAAATACTCAGGAGACTACTCAATCTAGCAATATGGAGGAATTGATGAAGAATTTTATGGCTCAACAAGCACAGTTTACATCAGAACTAAAGACTCAACAGTCACAGTTTGTTGCTGAGTTGAAGAGTCAATAATTGCTTACAAGAAATCTAGAGTTGCAACTGGGTCAGATTATAGGAGCACAGAATACAAGGTCACAAGAAGCATTACCTAGTGATATAGAGGCTAATCCTAAGCAGGTGAATGCTGTTACAACTAGGAGTGGATTGCAAATAAAAGAGACAATTTAGGAACAAGTAAATTCTACAGTCACTGAGGACAATTTTGAAGATAATGTAGAGAACGAAGTCAAGGAAAAAATGGTGAGTGATCAAGTTTAGGTGAAGAATAAGATTCTTCCCTTAACTTTTCCTCAAAGGGCAAGGAAGAATCAAGAGGAGGCGTGTTATAAGAAGTTCTTCGATCTTCTAAAGCAGGTTCAAGTGAATCTTCCTCTTGTTCACATTCTGAAACGTGTGCCAAAATATGCAAAATACTTGAAGGATATAGTTGTGAATAAGAACCAGTTTACTGAGCATGCTGCAGTTGAACTTACTCAAGAGTGCACATCCAATATTCAAAATAAATTGCCCACGAAGCTTAAAGATTAGGGTAGTTTCACCTTGCAGATTACCATTCAACAGACTATTTGTGCACGTGGATTTTGTGACTTGGGAGCTAGCATAATTCTTATGCCCACATGGTGTTACCAAAAGAAGGGTCTTGGGAGTCCCAAACCTACTACTATTATTTTACTGCTGGCGGATAGATCACTTGCTAGGCCGGATGGTATTATTGAAGATGTGTTGGTGCAAGTAGGATCCTTAATATTTTCGGTGCATTTTGTGATTCTTGACTTTGACCTTTCTTAGCAACAGGACAACCATTAATTGATGTAGCGGCAGGTAAAATGACAATGCGAGCGCATGATAAAGTAGAAGTTTTTGATGTGTACAAGGCATTAAAACTGCCTGCTATATATGAAGAGTTGTCGTCTATATCGGTTATTGATCTTGTTTCTGATTGGCATTTGATGTTATTTGATGATCCATTAGAGAGAGCTTTAATAGGTTATGATCTTTATGGAGATGTAGAAGCATTGGAATTAATCCATGCTATGAATTTGGCAATGATTAAGATAAATAAAGTGATTGTCGAACCATTGAATAGGCCAATTGGTCCAACGCCCAAGCCCTCAGTTGAAAGAAGCTCCTAATTTGGAGCTTAAGGTTCTCCCTCCATGTTTACAATATGTTTTTCTTGGTGATCAAGATACTTTTCCTGTTATTTTGTCTGTAGGGTTATCAGATGTACAGGTAAAGAAAGCCATAGCAGTTTTAAAGAGGAGAAGAAAGGTGATTGCTTGGTAAATATCTGATAATATAGGAATTAATCTAGCATTTTACATGAACACCATCAACATGGAAGAGGATTACAGACCGAGAGTGCGGAAACAAAGAAGGTTGAATCCTGTGATGAAAGAGGTGGTTAGAAAAGAAGTGATCAAGTGGTTAGATAGTGATATTATCTGCCTAATTTTTGATAGAAAATGGGTGGGTCTGGTGCACTGTGTAACAAAGAAATAAGGGATGACTATGATAACGAATGATGATAATGAGTTGATCCCCACACGTATGGTAACCGGCTGGATGATTTGTATTGATTATCAAATGTTGAATGAAGCAACTTGTAAAGATCATTATCTGATTTCTTTCATTGAATAAATTCTAGATAGATTGGTGGGACAAGAGTACTATTAATTTCTGGATGGGTACTCCATCTACATCAGATAATCATAGCACCGAAAGACCAGGAGAAGACCACTTTGACTTGTCCTTTTGGCACATATGCATTCAGATGCATTCCCTTCGGCCTATGAAATGAACCTGTTATATTTCAGATATGTATGATGGCGATATTCTCCGACATGGTTGAATACTTTATGGAGGTATTCATGGATGATTTTTTTGTGTACGGTAATTCTTTTTTCAAGTGCTTGCAAAATCTTAATAGAGTTTTAGCTTGATGCGAAGAGACAAATTTGGTGCTAAATTGGGAAAAGTACCACTTTATGGTTAAGGAAGTAATTGTCCTAGGCCATAGAGTGTCACGTAAAGGATTCAAGGTAGATAAGGCAAAGGTAGAAGTGATTGAAAAATTGCCACATCCAGTCACAGTCAAAGGAGTACGGAGTTTTCTGGGATATGTAGGTTTCTTTAGGAAGTTCAGTCAAGATTTCTCAAAAATATCAAGACCCATGTCTAAATTGTTGGACAAAGAAGACAAGTTTGAGTTTGGGGCTGATTGCCAAGAAGCCTGAAAAAACTAAAGAATAAATTGACTGAAGCACTTATTCTGATTGCGCTAGATTGGGAGAGACATTGTTGTGGAAGCGGTATTGGGTCAGAGAAAATATATGGTATTTTGCTTGATCTACTATGCTAGCAAAGTGTTGAATAATGCTCAAGTTAATTATATAATTACTAAGAAAGAGAAGTTGGCAGTGGTATACGCATTCGACAAGTTTAGATCTTACTTAGTTGGCACTAAGGTCATTGTTCATACTGACCATGCTGCCATTAAGTATCTTGTGAACAAGAAGGATACAAAGCCGCAACTGATTTGGTAGATTCTTCTACTACAAGAATTTGATCTTAAGCTGCGAGATAGGAAAGGAGCTAAAAATCAAGTTGCTGACCACTTGTCATGGCTAGAAAGTTGAAACCATATTTTTGATGACTCTATTGAAGAGTTTCCAGATGAATAGTTGTTGTCTTCAGGTGCAGTTGAGTTCCCATGGTATGCTGATATTGTGAATTCGATAGCTTGTGAGGTGTACCCTCCTGAGGCCACCACACAACAAAGGAAAAAATTACTCCATAATTCTCTTGCCTATATTTGAGATGAACCGTATCGCTTCAAGAAAGGTCCAGACGGAGTAATTCATTGGTGTATGCTAGAGACTAAAGTTTTAAAAGTGCATGAAGATTGCCACTTATCTCCTTATGGTGGAAATTATGAGGGTGAGAGGACTGCTAGAAAAGTGTTGCTATCATGTTTTTCTGGCCTATGTTATTTAGGGATGCAATTGATTTTGTGAAAAATTGTGATCAATGTCAAAGATTGGGCAATATATCTAGGCATCATGAGATGCCCCTCAACAATATTTTAGAAGTTGAATTCTTTGACGTTGGGGGGGTCAATTTCATGGGCCTATTCCTACCTTCAAAAGGCAATTTATACATTTTTGTAGGTGTTGATTACATCTCTAAATGGGTGAAATCCATGGCTAGTCTGACTAATGATGCAAGGGTGGTGCTGAAGTTTATGAAGAAGAACATATTTTCATGATTTGGTACACCTAGAGCATTAATTAGTGATAGAGATATGCAATTTTTCAATACTTGGTTCAAAAATCTTCTAGCTAAATATGGTGTTAGGCACAAGGTTACCACCGTGTACCATCCCTAAACTAGTAGACAAGTTGAGGTGTCCAACCGAGAAATTAAGCAGATACTACAGAAGACTGTGAATGGGAAGCGAAAAGATTGGGCTAAAAAGTTAGATGATGCACTTTGGACCTATAGAACAGCTTACAAGACACCCATTGGGACATCTCCATATCTCTTGGTATATGGTAAAGAATTCCATCTGCCTATGGAACTGGAACATCAAGCATATTGGGCTATGAAAAAGATGAATCTTTAGATGACTGTCGTAGGGGAGAAATGATTATTGTAGATAAATAAGCTAGATGAGTTTAGGCTTCAGACCTACCAAAATGCCAAACTATACAAGGATAAAACCAAAATATGGCATGATAAACAAATTCAAGAGAGAGTATTTGAACCCGGACAACTTGTTTTGTTGTTTAATTCAAGGCTTAAGTTGTTCTCGGTTAAATTGTTATCGAAATGGTCTAGCACTTTTGAGGTATTACGAATGACACCTCATGGAACGGTAGAGTTGTGGAATAAAGAGAAGATGGAGAAGTTCCTGGTGAATGGAAAGCACGTAAAACATTATTGAGATGATCATCCGAATAAACACAAGGAGTCCATCACCTTTGCTGAGGGGTAAACCTGAGCTAAGTCGTACCACGACAAAAAATAAGGCTCTGTGTGGGAGGCAACCCATAAATTGAATGTAATAGGTAGTTTAATTTTTAGTTGTTGAAGAAAAAAAAAGAAAAATACAAATAAATGAGTTATGCCACGACCAAAAATAAGACGCTTGGTGGAAGGCAACCCACTTTTACTTACATAATTTTATTGTTTTTGATTATTGTGCAAAAATGAGGAAATTGGTGGAAAGAGAAAAGATGAAAGATAATGAACATAGGCCTTTTAATAAGTAAATATGTGATACCTGTTGAGAAAAAGGTAACGGGTAAGTAAAGATGCATTCAAATATGGGAAATTTAGCCTTAGAAATTTTTTGGGATGCTATTTCCAGTGGATCGACGCTATCTTGGTGCGTTGCATCGAAGTTCATCATTTCTACACTTATAATAATGCTAGTTCCAATGGACCGATGCAATTCTGACGCGTCATGTCAGTCTTGTCAATGTGTTATGCGTCACGCCGCTTCGGTTGCTATGTAGGCAACACTTAGACAAAATATTTGATACAACTTTCAAAGAAGCGACGAGAACATAATGCGTCGCGTTGAATCTACAACGCGATATTAGAAGCGTCGTGTTGACTGTTCTACTCTGGGTGACCTCTATATATATGACCTTAACCTATTTCACCCATTTACCCTAACCCTAAGTGCTGCCTCCAACCCATTTTTTTCTCAAGTAAAAGAAAAACTTTCCTCTCATTTTTTTTCATCAAGTCAAAGTTAAGTCATGTATTCTTTTTATTTCTTTACTCAAAGTTACTTTGGATGATAAATAATGTTTAGAATGATAAATAGTTAGTGATAAAGGGCATGACTTTATTTTGATTTGTGGACTTGAGATGATAAATGGAATGTTTAGGTAAATTAGTAACAATTGATTGTGTTGATTTAGGATTTTAGTTGAACTCATTTTGTCAATCCTGAATAGTGGGTTATTGAAACTTTTCTTGACTACTCTTAGTTCTTGTGGTGTATTTGCAAAGATGACTATAAGCTGTGGAGAGGTTGGATTGTTTATGTGCTTGTTGAATTGTTTGTACTTTAAAATTGAACTAGTTCCAAATTAATAAGTTGCTATGCTGAATCTGAGGGAAATTTCAAGAATGTTAGGATGTGTTTAATTCACTACATTGTACCAAAGAAGGGTGGGGTGAATTCTAATTTCACAACACCTTAGTGGTATCTATAAGGTACAGAAATAAATGTTATTGAAATAAGATGAAGTCTAACATAATGCAAAATTTGAAATGTCTTTGTGTGTTAATACTGAATAACTAAGGATTGGACTTGCAAAATAAAAAGGAAAAGTTTGAGAACCCTAGTCCATTCATATACAAAACTGTGCTAGCAACTAAGTGTGGGGTAACTTTTACACTTAGTGGTGGCTAGTTTTTAAGATGCTTGTTTTATATGTTTGTGGGGCTGTTATGTTTAATAGGTACAATGTTGAGTAGTCACCCACAATGAAGCAAAGCTAAAAATGCAGTTGGACTATCTAAGCCCAGGCATAAGAGAAGCCGTGAAGCTGACCGGGTGCCTGCATCCCCACACGTTTCTAGGGATCAAAAGAGGTTTGGAACTAAGGCTGTGGTTGTGGCAAGACAAAATTGGTACTTTCAACACAAAGTGTTGAAATATTTAGCTAATCAATTTATCAATAGGACAATCTTGATGAAAGAATATCCTTCGATGGTGAGAAAGATAGAGGCCCAACACATGAATTTTCTCTTTGAGCAGCCAGGTGAATGCAATTGAGCCTGGTGCGGGAATTTTATGCAAACTGGAACTCGAAAGATTCTGAGGTTGAGGTATGTGGTCAGATGATAACTTTTACTGTAAATACTGTTAATGAGTTGTTAGGTGTACCCTATGCTGATCCGGAGTCCCTGAAGAGAATGATTATTAAACCACCATATCAGTATTTCCGTCATCTTCTACCCGGCACTTAATCTACAGCGAGATGGATTCTCCACAAAGAGGGAGGTATTCATGTATCACTTCCATTTGATCATATGAACAGGGAGGCACGTCTATGGGCCAGAATCATCTATGCCTGTCTTATTCATGGGACACATATGACGGAGGTGACCCATGATAGGATATGTCTTATTTATGCTTTGATGCGTGATGATATGGATGTGAATATGGGTGCCGTTATTTTTTTTGACAATGAGTAAGGCCCAATTATTAGGGGGTCGGAGATATGGACTTGGTGGGCTACTTACTAGATTTTTGAGGCAACAAGGTATGCCAGAGGAGGAGGCAGGTTATTTACTGCCTATTGATAATAGGCCACTTGATATTTCTCGCACCAAAATACCAGCTCCTTATGGTGTGAATTTGACTATGCCTAAGCGTAATGCTCACACTGATGAGATCACAGCCTATATATATGGGCTAACTATGCTGTAGTTGAAGACTGGGGGGCGTCCATCCACCTAATAGGAGATTCATGCAGTGGAGCTTGACTACCCACTAGGACCTCATGTTCGGATTTTGTTGCGCATTGGCCCTAACTTTGATGAGCCCATTGATGATGACATCCCCACATGTGAGGAGAGACACATGGCTTATTCTAATGATGAGTTCGAGAAAGAGGAGTAGTCTGATGATGGTGACTTTGGTGATGATTTTGGTGATGATGATGATGATGCCAATGAAGTTATGTCCATGATGACATTCGACTGAGTAGGGAGTACGACGTCACCCTTCCTTATGCTTATAGTTAGCACTGGGACAGTGCTCTATTTAAGTGTGGGGTGGTTGGTCATTAATCTTCTTCATCTTCATCTCTTTCATTTTTAATATCTGAACAATGTTGGTCTTTGGTTGTGTTGGATCAACAATTTTTATTACTTTTGTTTTTATGTTTTGTGGGTTGTAAGTTAACAATATTACCCCTTTAGGCAAATTTAGCTTAAAATTATTTTCTTTATTTACAATATTTTATTTTCAGCCTTTGTGGTAAATTTTTAGATTATGAGTATTATGTGTGCCCTTTTTCGCAATTTTGTTATGCAACGTCATAGCTAGTTTCCTTCCCCTATGATAGATGGATGGCGACCATCTTAAGGGGAGTGCACCTTTAGAAGCTAAGAAAATAATAGGACCCTAATTGCGACCTTTGAAAAAATGCGGCGTATTTGATAAAATGAAATTATGTTGAAAAAAATGAAATGTTCTTAGATGATTAATCCCAATAAGTGAGTTTTATTAGATTGGCTTAATGTTGAATTTGATAAAGTACAATATCGAAACCCGCAAGGATCCTACTTCATTCTTAGCATGCACCGAGTGAGTGTGTATTTGTTTATATTCTACATGTATAGGAATGACAAGAACTTGCCCGGTGTGTTTACAAAGCAAAATAAAGGGTGTTAGGTGTAGGAAGTGATGTACACGCATTTCTTTGTTAACCAAACTGTAAAGACTTTATTTACCTACCCTTATGCATGACCTTAGTTAAGCCCTGTTGAGCCTATAGCCTGATTTCTTTTATAGCCTCATATGTAGCCAAATCCTTTCTTTGAAAGACCTTAATTTGATCCATAGTTCCTAAGCACTTTAATAAAAATAATGGAATAAGGGAAGATGTGAAGTACAAAGAAAGATAAAGGTGAAAATGAAGCTCTAGAGAAGTAATTTGTGAATTTAATTATGAAGGTTAGGAGTTAGAAAATAATATGTGTTGAAAATTTTAGTTATTGTTACCCGGTTATTGTATTACAATGAAACTGCTTTGGCCCTGGTCTGTTAAGGACAATGTGCACCTCAACTAAGGCAAATTGCTTAGGTTGAGGGTGGCTACTATAGGGGTGCGTAACGAGAATTGGAATTTGATGAAAAGCTAAAATTTGAATTATGATGTAAAAAAAAATTACTCCTACCGTAGTGTGTTAATATGCTTATAAAGATTAAGGTGAAACAATGGATGTGTATAGATAATGAAATGAAAAGTTTTGTTGACAAAATGTGATTTTAATTAAACATGGTTAGGTATTAAAGTGCTTAGGGAGATTAGTCACTATTTTCCAAATAGTTCCAACCTGTCCCTTAGCCTGCATTACAACCATAAAAAGACCTATTTGATCCTCCACTTCAACATTCTACTATTAGTGGAGTAATACTTTAAGGGAAAGCCTATGGTTGTTTTGGCTCCAAGAAGGAGGCCAATATACTAGTGGTGTGTACCACTCATATAGGAGGGCACGATTGGTATGGTTAGTCGTACCCCCTGACGGAATTTTTATACAGTTAAAGTGAGGGAAATCTGGACATTTTCCCACTTAAACTAGTAATTCCCTAAACTTTTAACACATTTGGGAGGTTATTTTCCCTATCATTCTATTCATTAACACCTAGAAAACACTCTCTAATCCTCTCTAAAGTTTTGGGCAAATGAAGCTGGGGTTTTATCTTAAGGAATAACTTGGGGCTTGTTTTGGTGATTTCTCTCCACCATCTATGCAAATTAAGGCATGTATTCCTTCCCTCATTGTTAGTTCGAACTAAAGGTATACTTTGTAAATTGTTTTCATGGTTTAGTTGTTATGTGGTTTTGGGTTTTCAAATAAATATTGGGGGTTTTGATTATAATGACTCGGTTAAGGTTTTTCCATGTTTTAAATATGTATTTACATATTTTAATGGTGATTTGGATACTTGGTTGCATGAGAATGGTTAACTGGTATTTAATTTTGGTTTTGGAAACACTCTGCCCCCAATATGTTTGATAAAATGCCTATGAGAATGCTTTTACTATATTGTTGAACTTTTTAATGGAATTATTAGATAGTATGGTTTGGTAATGGAACTCTAAATGGTATAAATGGAATAGTTTTGTGGTCATGGTTATGGTTAACTTAATTGAACTCCTTGTGGGTACAATGGAACCCCCCAATTAAATCTGTTAATGAATAAGTTGCAGGTTACATGGGACTTCTCCAAGCAAACATAATAATGAAACACTTGTGGGCTACATGAGACTCCTCCAAGGTAACTTGGTAGATGGGTACACAAAAATTTGGTACCTCCGGTTCGTACGGCTACACGTATTGGGACCCATTCAGGGGGTTACACTTGACCCATATAGCCCGTGGGTAGCTAGGTTAATGGTTTTAAATGTATGCTAAACCTGGTTCCCTTTCCCAGCTTGGTTATATATATATGTATGTATAGTTTGTATGCATATGGTTGGTTTACTTGGTTTTACTTGTTGGCATTATTTTTTCTTTATCCTTAGTTCATGCTAGTGTTCAGCCGCTAACCCATCTTTGGGAGACTGTATCCCCACGCGATGCAGGAACCCGTTCTACTCCTCCTACATAGTGACCGAATTTCAGGACTAGCTTTTGGATTGAAGTGGTGAGATTCCATCTTTCCAGAAGGCTCTATTTCATGTTATGGACATTTTGATATACTTTAGTTTATTTATGGATATTGGTTTTGGCTATGGTTGGGGGCATGTACTAATCAGATATTAGTTTTCTTTTTGCTAGAGGCTTTTATGGAACTTCTATGGTTGGTATGGGCGAGATCGGAATTGATGTCAACCTTAGTATTTTCATTGGTATTGGGGTTGATACCGTTGGAAGAAATTTCTCACTATTCCATACTTTTATGTTATGTTAAGGAACTTGGTTTCGTTACTGTTTTGGTTTTAGTTTACGATTTGGTTATGGATATCGGTTGGTTTCAGATGGTTGTACTCGTTTGGGTCAGTCACGGTTATAGACCTATCCAAAGTCTGGACTTGGAAAATTATGTGCTATTTTGTTATATGTTTGAAATTTATCTGACTCAAGGATGCATTGGACGATTGAGTGGGGTATTGGGGGTGGTCCCCAATCTTGGTTAGACTTGGGATACCTATTACGATAAAGCCCCCGGTCGAGTCATGTTAACTGCACAGGAAGTGAATAGTATGAATATAAATGAGAATTTACATGTGTTGTTGCTGGTAAATTCTGATATGGCTGGCCTGACATTACAGAATTAAGGGATTTTATTCCAAAATAGTGTGGCATAAATGGCGAATGTAAAATAGGTTTGTTGAGAAATAGACACGTACCAATGATTTTTGAGAAGATCGACGATAACATAAGTATTTTATCAAACAAATCTTAATACATAGTTTCCAAAGATGAATATGCATATCAAATGCGCCTATTTATATATGATGCTAATTTTAAACCAAATAAAGAAACATCTCTGGCGACTACTTGGATATCATTCCCAGATCAATTGCGCACTTTCTTTTTTAAAGAGGCTCTTTTCTTATTGACATAAGTAGTTTGAAAAACTGTTCATATGGACTTTGCAACTATTAAAAAGACTCATCCTAGTTGTGTTAGGTTGAAAGCACAACTAGACTTGCTTATGGATAAACCTGATTATATACACACCTAGAGATATAAAATGTTGTTAAACAGGAGAATAAATTAGTATAGGTTAAAAATTAGTATGATGCCCTCCCTTTCTATTGCAAGGGATATAGATTACAGGGGCATAATGAGGATGAATGTAGAATTTTTCATAATAGTAGAAGAAAAATGAAAAAGAAGTACAAAGTACAACAGTGGGGGAACAACTGAATCAAAGGAGAATATATAAAGGTGATTTTATTACTAAATGGAATCCTACCAATAGATACTATTCAGAAAAAGGAGAACTAATTTTTGGTAAGGCAGTGGAAAAAAGCAGTTTCATCAGTACCAACAACCATTTTGAGGATTTGTGTAGACAAGAACAAGTAGAGGAGAAAGGATAAAATGATGGTGAGACTGGACTTAATTCACAAAAGCAATGTAGCATAAAATATTAGGTTGAAAAATCTTTCTGCCATAGTGTACTGAACACTATATTAGAGGGAGGAGAGCAACATAGAAGTTCCATAAAGAAAACAGTGAAATACCTTGGAACAAGAACAATAACAGACTAAATCAGATAGTTATAACTACCAAAACTGATCCATCAGGAAAAGAAATTTATTCTTCAGCTATACTTCAGGGTTACAAAGACAAATCAGGAAAAGAGGTGACACAGAAAGTGAATCACACTAATAATGAAATTACAAGAATTATTAATACAAAAGAAGAGTCTAAGTTAATTTAAGCAACAAAAATGGTAGATTAGTTTGAAACAAGTACAATACAATTAGCAACTAAAATAACCACTAATACTAGCCTTGTGGAAACCATGACCAAGGAAAATAATCAAAATGAACAAGACATGTTGGCATTGGCAAATACCATATATCAAGAACCACTTTAAATATATATATCAATGATGAGGGATGAGGTAGTAGAATAAGATATTAGCCAACACATAGGTAGTTATCCTCCAGATTTGAGTACCAGCAAGAAGAATATTAATCAATAACATGGTACATTAGGAGAAAATTAGCAAGCACTAATAGTATGCACAAAATTAAGTCCAAAGAAAATAATTCTTGATATTGTTTCTAATTAGGTCCAAGATTTAGCTAATCAGAGTAGTAACATAAGTAGAGCAGTTGAAAGTTTAGGTAAGGAAGAACATGAAAATAAGAAGGTGGAGAAGAAAGTGTTGTAATTTGCAGATACTTGTATATAGTCAGTAGTAAATGAATGAAAAACTAGAAATAATATAGAGAATTAGCCTACAAGGGTTAATCCCAAGAGCTCTGATAAAGCTACTGTTAAATGAATCTCAAAGCCTTTTTTTAGAATGCGAGGGCAATGAGGACCCAAAATTGATTCCATAGGATTCAAATATTGCACAAGTTTCATAAATTTGCTATTGTTGCCATAATGGAACCATTTCAGAAAGCAAGACAAATTCACATGTATAAGAGAAGATTCGAGATGCAGTGTACTAATTACAATATAAATGGAAAAGTATGGGATTTTATCCAAGATCATATCCATGTGGGGGGATCTCAGATACTGATCAACAATTAACATTACAAAAAAATTTCTAGGAATTTGGGCAATAGTGGTCACTACAATTATATATGGTAAAGGTGATGAGCAAAAAAGATATACTTGTGTGAAGACATATATTTAATTTCTCAAAGAATAAAATTACCTTGGATTGTTAGTGGTGACTTCAATATAATAATGTCTGATGAAGAGAAGATTAGTGGGTTGCCTATTACTTTTAGGGAAACAGAAGACTTTGCCTTCTGTATTAACTCCTAAGATTTGTTGGATATAAACTTCAAAGGGAGTCCTTTTACATGGTGGAATAAAAGTGAATGTTTATTTATATGATTAGACATAATAGTGATGAATCAATCTTTTTTTGGCACTGCAAGGCAAATGGAAATAGAATATTTGCCAAGGACAAGGTCAGACCATGCTCCATTATTGCTTTCTTGTGGTGGACAGCGTATACATTTCAGGAAACGTTCAAATTTTTTAAATTTTGGGTGGAACAGTCAGATTTTAAAGTGATGGTGAGAAATAGTTGGACATCTTAAGAAGAAGCTGGTGTTTTTATTTCTTAAAGCAAAAAAATGAAGAATACTAAAACAACCCTTGTTACTTGGAGTAGAGAGAGATTTGGTGATATTTTTAATGGTTAATCATAAGGCAGGAAGTTGTTAGACTCAAAGAAGAACTATTTTAAGAAAATACAACCTCCAATAATAGAATTATCCTTTAGAAGCCATAGGCTGAATTAAAGAAATATTTTTATTTTGAAGAGGAATTTTGGAGGCAAAAAGATGAGATTCAATGGTTCTTTAAAGGGGATAGGAATACTAGATTTTTCATAGTCTAGTGAATGGGAGGACAAAAAGATTGTTTATTAATAGAATTATTAAGGAGAATGGTCAATGGGAATAAGGTAATGAACAGATAGCTGTTGAAGCTATTTCTTATTTTAAAAAATAATTTTAATGTGAGCAGGGCATACAAGATTTATCTCTACTCACCATATTCCTTCATTGATTATGGATGAGGATGAATAATTTTATCAGCACCGTACCAAATTAATGTAAGGTGGAAAAGGTGGTACTTAAGATGAGGTGGAAAAGGTTATTATTGAATTGAATAGGGAAAGTGCTTGTGGGCCGGATGGTTTTACTGGTCTATTTTATCAGAGTTATTGGGATATTATTAGAGCTGATATTCTTACAGTGCTGGTTTCATTCACTGAAGGAAGTTCACTTCCCATGTTTATTAATCAAACTAATTTGGTCTTATTACCTAAGAAAGACTTTGTTCATTCCTTTTCAGATATGAGTCCAATTAACTTAAGTAATTTTCTTAATAAAGTGATCTTCCGGGTTCTTTATGATAGAGTTGAAAATTATTTTCCTATGCTTATTTCAAAGAACTAATATGGTTTGTGAAAGGAAGAAATATTACTAAGAATGTTCTTCTTGATCAAGTGATAATTACTGACATTATAAAGAGGGGTAAAACCTGCTAATGTGGTAAATAAATTAGACATGGAACAATCCTATGATAGAGTGGATTGGAAATTTTTGAAAAATTTTGGAGAATATGGTTTTTAATAAACAAATGTTGTATAAAATTTGAAGGTTGATGGGAAATAACTGGTATTATATATTGATCAATAGTTAATCTTATGATTTCTTTTATTCTACTAGAGGGGTAAAGCAGAAAGATCCTCTCTCCCCTACCCTATTATTCTAGCTACTGAAGTATTGACTAGAGCCTTGAATTCTTTATTTTATTATAATGACTTCAAAGGCTTTGAGATGCCAAAATGGAGTGATGACATTAATCATTTCTCTTTTGTTGATGATACTATTTTATTTATCTTTGTAGATATAAGTTCCCATTAAATGGTGATGAATACTCTTGGAAAATATGAAGCAATCAAGACAAAAGATTAATAGAGATAGAAGTGCCTTTAATGTACATACCAACACTGTCAACACTTGTTCAGGAGATAGAAGAATTATTGGTTTTCCTGGGGGAAATTGTCATCTGATGTACTTGGGGTTCCCTATTGGTCATACAAAAAAGAGAAAGACTCATTTTGTAGAGTTTATCAAAGAGGTGCAAAATAAAGTACAACATGGAAAGGAAAATTTAGCCTTTTGAGGTAAGGTTGTCTTAAATAATAATGTATTGAATAGTATTCCTATTTACTTATTATCTATCTTAAGTCCAACAAAATATGTCATACATGATTTATACAGAATCTTTGAGAGATTTCTATGGAATTTAAGGAGTAAGGCAGGAACAAGCATTGGATTGCTTGGGTTGATATTTCCAGGCCTAAGGATAAAGCAGGATTAGATTTTAGAAATCGATTTGACATTTATAAAGCTTTATTTGCTACATTATGGTGGATTTGTAGAACTCAAAAATCAATGTGGACCATTTTCATGTGGAACAAATATTAGAAGAGACATGACCCTCAAGTTTTGGACTTAAAAGGTTGTTCACAATCTTGAAAGAAGATGCTTGAAGCTAGAGTTTATATAGTTTAAGAAATATGATGGAAACCAAGAATGGTCATGCTAATGTTTGGCATGATAATTGGACACAACTTGGGAATCTCCATTATTTATTTCCTATAGCAGAGTCGGATGCAAATATTATAGAGGATGTGAGACAGTTGTTTGTGGAAGGAATGAGGAATGCCAGGTTATTAGAATTGTTATCCATAGAAGAAGTTTGCAATCATGTACAAAAATACTTAATAGTGGAAATTAACTTGGGTAACTGGCATAAGCCTTGGTGGATGCCCAATTCTTTTAGAAAAATTTATAGTAAAATTTGGTTGGGAAGTTGTCACGACCTGAGACTATTCCCTAGTCGTAACACGGTACTTAGAGCCATAAATGACCCCAATCTAAACCATGGTCTAATATGCATTATAATATTAAATAAAATAGCAATATATTGGGTAGAAGCAAACTGATATAATTGATAGATATAATAATGTAAAACTGAATATCAATCAAATTGGAAGTCGAACTGTCTGACAACCCAATAAGCTGAAAATCTAAACATCTATCTGAAAGCCTCTATTCATATTGAGGTGTTGGGACAATGACCCAACTAAATCCAAGTAACTAAAATTGAAATAAAATAACAACAAAATAAAGAACTGATAACTAGTTCTCGAATGATAAGGACCTACCAAAAGCTTCTGCTAAATATGGGGTGGGAACGTGCTAAGTCGATCTGGGGATTGAGCATCAAAACATATACTATGAGATAATGTCTCAAGAAAGTATGCGATCAGTACTTTGAATGTACCTAGTATGTGAGATGGGAACTAGCTAACGTAAACTAAACAGGAATTCATGAACATGTAAATTGAATACAAAATCAAGTATAAACATGTGTTGGATAAAACTGAATGACTGAATATCTGAATACTTGGTCAAGTAAACCTGAATAGAAAATAAATTAAAAATAAACTGAGGATTGTGGGAGTTAACAATAACCGACATACCCCAATCTATACAATATCAGGGTCCAACCTGTAATCCCAATTAAAAGGGTGCTAGTACCTTACTAAGGGTACCAATACTGGTTGTTGGGGATCCACTAAAATGATGTACTAAAGGACTAGGTGTCATCCCTTAATTGACGGGGGACCCCTTACAATCGATGGTAGCACTGTAGTTGTAGAACTTAGGGACTGCTACTAATGATCTTTGCATAACTGATGGGATAGTCGTCATTCCCTCATCCACTTGGTGCTAAGTACTACTCCCAACTAGACGACATTGAAAACTGATACATATATATATATATATGGTCAATATAGTAGTATTCATGAGAATAGCAATATATGCATAATCTGAATTGTTCAAAACATGTCAATTCATTCATGTATGAAATCCTAGGTAGTGGGCGTTCATAACCCACCAGATTGTCAAATGCAATTGAACATGAAAATAATTTAAATCTGATCATAGTAGAGAATTTTACAAAACATATCCCAGACACAATAATTTATCAACAATGGGGAAATTCATGATAGTGAGTACGGGAAGATGCAAATCCTGTAGGAAAATATGTACTCATGGTTTAATTACAAAGTAAACTGAGTAAATAAAAGAGGAGTTCATATTTGAACTGGAACCCAAACTTGAGGAGAAAGTAAACTTGAGGATTTTAGATGCTTTTAGGACTCAATGGGTGGAAGGGACCGATTGATGAAATCCCACATATCTAGAATGGAAGCCTTGGAGAAAATCCTTAGAGTTGAACTTGAGATAGAGAAACCCTAGCTCATTTTTGGAGATGTGAGAATCGCTTCTTTTGGCTAAATGTAGAATGATTTTGAGTTTAAGAGGAGTTAGTGTAATATTAACCCCCAATTGATGGTTTTGAAGTGCCTAACCGACATGGATTTGGGGTTTAAAAAATGGCAAAAGACTTAAAACCCGCTATTAAATAATTCAAGAATTTTTGCTAAGTAGTCATCACGACTCGAGTAACGACTCATTATGGTTGGTCACGAGACTGGGTCTAAGTAGTGACTTGAGGTCTTGAATTTTAATGCTTTCTGTTTTGATAATGACTTCCCTCCTAACGACTCATTAAGTCTGATCACGGGTCATTAAAAGAATTCATGGTTAGAGACTTAATTTATTAATTTCTTTATGTTATGGTAACATGTATACCTAATGACTCGTTAGGACTGGTAATGAGTCATACGCTGGACTCATCACCACTGGGCTAAAATTTAGGATCTTTCACTATTGTGACAATGACTCCACACAATGACTCATTATGACTGATAACGGGTCATTGTCAGAGTAATAGTCATTGGCAGTTGATGGACCCTGATGAAATTTTCCATAACTTTTTTCCACAATATCAAATTAAAGCGTGACTAGTGGCATTTTGAAGCTAAATCAATGGCCTATCTTTTGGTTGGTCTAAATCTTAAAAACTTGGGGTATTACAATATCTCCTACTTGGGGTTATTCATCCTTGAGTGAAACTGACTGAGCTAAGAGGCTAGGGAAAACTGAAATTTTGCACTAATCACTTACAAGCTGACTCATGAACTGATATTAGAATTCGTGACTCATGCATGAACTTGACTAAACTCATAAATACATGCTATGATATGAAAATGGTTGTATGGATGAGATAGAAATTAAAAAATATAATTAATTAAGGAAAGAATAACATCATGCTAGGGCTCAGTTCGAAGAGAAAAGAAGGGGATACTTTGCCATCATATCTGTCTCTACTTTCCCGGTAGCTCCCTCTACTAATTGGTTTCTCTACAAAATTTGTAATAAGTTGACCTCTTTATTCCTCAACCTATGAACCCTATGATCAAGGATATCAACTGGGACTTCTTCATAAGAGAGGCTATTTTCCATGCCAGACTTTTCTAAAGGAACCACTGATGCTGGGTCACTAGTGCATTTCTGAAACAAAGAGGCATAGAAGAATGGATGCACTGATGCTAACTTCATAGGAAATTCCAAATCCTAGCCTATCTTATCATAAGGACTCAAAACATTGTAAGGTCCAACACTTTGGGGATTAATCCTCCCCTTCCTACCAAACCTCTTCCCCCGTTCACAGGCAAAATCTTTAAATAGATAGAATCACCTACATCAGACTCAAGTTCCCTTCTTCTCACATCTGCATAGGATTTTTTAAAACTCTAGGTCATTTTGATCCTTTCCCTAATTAATTGAACCTTTTCCATTGCCTTATACATTGAATATAACCCTATCAAAGAAACTTCACCAACTTTGGACAAACCAATAGGAGATCTACACCTCCTATAATAAAGAGCCTCAAAAAGGGCTATTTGAATACTAGAGTGGTAACTATTATTATAAGCAAACTCAATTAAAGGCAAGTGATCATAAAATCTACCTTTGAAATCAATAGATGCCTGACCATCTATTTACAGGTGGAAAGTTGTACTAAGATGAACTTGGGTATCAAGACCCTTCTAAAAAACCTTCCAAAAATAAGAGGTAAAATAGGTACCTCTATATGAAATAATGGTCAAAGGGACTCCATGTAACTTCACTAACTCCTTAATATAGAGTCTAGCATAATCTCCAAATGAATTTAAAGTATTAACTAATAAGAAATGAGTTGACTTATTCATTTGGTCCAAAAAACTCAAATAAGATCATGCCGACGATGAGTACGAGACAACCCTATAATGAAGTACATATTCACCAATTCCTACTTCCTAGTAGGAATACTGAATTCCTAAAGCGTACCTTTAGGACTCTGGTGCTCAACCTTAACCTGCTGATAATTTGGACATTTAGCCACGAATTATACAATATGCTTGTTCATTCTATTCCACAAATAGACCTCTGACAAATAATGGTACATATTAGTGGTTGAATAAAATACTGAGAACCCTTAGCTTCTAATAACATCCACTACCACAAATTATCCATATTCGAAACAAATAATTTTCCCTAAGAGTAAAGAACACCATTTTTTGCCCCCAAGCTTCTGATTTTGAACCACCTCCTTCAACTTAAGAAAAATGGGATCTTAATAATGCTCAACTTACATGCCAATTAAGTGCAAGGCAATCGTCATCAATATATTTACCAAACTTTGGAGTCAGGGTTGAATCCATGAGGAACAATGTGAGTGATGATCAAATTAATTAAAAACAATAGATACGAGTTAAATTCAAACAAATGTTACAAGAATTTAAAATGAGGGGATAAGTTCCTACACTAGTATTTCTTTTTGGGTTTTTATAGTATAAATTTGAGGCTACGAATAATTAGAGTTTTAACTATTATGCACGGATCTTGGGATTATGCGTTGCTAAGGGAGTGATATGTGGGATCTAATTGTCAACATCAATTCAATAATTCAAATATGGATATGCTTGGTTATAACTTTTGATGTTAGTCTTTCAACAAAATACCAAACGTTCACCCATTGGTTCTTTCAAATATCAAATGGGTGTGTTCAACAATTAGCAACTATAACCTCAATCAAGGCATCCCTATTTCTAGGATGACACCCATGGCATAGTTAACCTCACAGTCACCCTTATGTCTAAGATAGTGAAAATTTAGCAAACTACACGCATAATTGTCTATCATTGCTTTGGTCTCCATATCCCTCTTTGGAGGATGATATGGATTTCTAAAGTTTACCCAAAACCCTTCTTTCAAAAATGGCATTTAACTTTCTAGAGCTTGGAGATTTTACTTATCAAACCCATGTGGGTATTTGGAGCTTTCACCCATAAAATTTCAATAAAAATAGCATAGCAATAATAGAACCCATACCAAAGAGATGCTAACAATAACAACCCACACATACATTAACCCCTAGTCACACATAACCCCAAGAGGGATATTTAGCTACACATAAGATAAATAAGCACAGATATACCCATAATCTCCATTGAATTAAAGCTGTAGAAGATCTAAGCGAATGTTACTTCAAACTAGGCTCTCCCACAATATCAAAAATGGAAGTAAGCAAATCTTCCACTTACAAAGTCTCTAATGTATTCTTCACCCAAAATTTACACAATACTTTCTTCTCCAAAAATGGAGGCTACAAAGTCTCCAATGTTTGAGTTTTTTTCTTCAAATTAGGATCAGCACGTGCAATTACAGTTTTTCCCTTAAGCTGAATATTTTCGCCAAGCTACGATCGCGCATGTCTGGTTGCGACCGTTGCTAAGCAACCATGATTGAATTCTACGGTCATGGTTAATTGACCATCTGACCTAATCGCGATCGGGGCCAATGGACCACGACTACGGTAACTAAGGCTATTTCACTACAGGTCTTCAGCTACACTTTTTCTGATCCCTTTTGATCATTTCAAGCTCCAATCTATATCTCTTTGTCTTTTCAATTCCTATAGCTACAAAGAGTGAATATTAGTGCATTAAATCATAATTATCTCTGCTCTACTCATTTGAAACATGGTAATATGCACTAATACTGAGTGCAAATGAGTGGTAAAATCACTAGTCATTAGTTCTCTATCATTCTTGTTCTTTATCCAAGCAATCAAATAAGATTCCAAACCATTCTAAACCCAAACCCTACCTTTAGTTCAATCAACCAACCAAACTCCTAACCTAGCAAGGCAATGAACCTCATAAACTAACTCTTTCTTATCATCCTCCACATGAGAAACACTCCCCTTAGAAAATCTATTAATAGCATTGGCTACCATATTGTCCTTTCTCAAGTGATACAAGACATCATATCATAATCCTTCAACAACTCTAGCCATCGTCTCTGATGAAGATTAAGATATTTCAGACTGTAAACATACTAAAGACTCTTGTGATCAGTGAACATTCTAAATACTTTTGTGATGAGTGAACACATTAACATGGACCCTATAGAGATAATGCCTCCAAATCATTAAGGCAAACACAACTACTGCCAAGTCAAGATCATGAGTCGGGTAGTTTTTTTTATGAGGCTTAAGTTGTCTATAGACATATGTTGTAAATTTTCTCAGTTTTATCAATACACAACCAAGAAAAATTCTAGAAGCATCACAATATACCATGAAACCATCTGAACCCTCCGGTAGAGATAAAACTAAGGATGAGGTAAGTCGACTCTTCAACTCCTAAAAACACTTCTCACATGAATCAGAACACTAAAATTGACTTTGTTCTGAGTCATTGTGGACATGGGAGAAGTAATAGAGGAAAATACTTCAATAAATCACCTATAGTATCCAGAAAAAATCCAAGAAGCTCCTTATATCTTAAGCGGATAAAACTCTAGGCTAGTCTCTTACTACTTCATTCTTTTGAAGATCTACTAGAATACCTTCATTGGAAATGATATGACCAAGGAAAGTTATTGAATTCAACTAGAATTCAAACTTACTGAACTTGGTGAATAGTTGGTGATTTTTAAGTGCCTGCAAAACAATCCTGCGATGATCTGCATGCTCACTCTAACTCCGAGAATAAATGAGTATGTCATTTATAGAGACGGTAATGAACATGTCCAAGTACTACTTGAACACTCTATTCATTAATTCTATGAAATCTGTAGGGGTATTCATTAGTCCAAAAGATATAACTACACTTTCAAAGTGACTATACAAATTTTTAAAGGTTTTTTTAGAATGTCATAGTCTCTAACTCCCAGTTGATGATATCCAGATTTGAGGTCTATCTTAGAGAAAAAATTAGAACCCTAAAGTTGGTTGAACGAGTCATTAATACTGGGATACATGTTCTTGATTGTGACATTGTTGAATTGAAGGTAGTAAAAATACATTCTAAGAGAACCATATTTCTTACGCACGAATAGAACTGGAGCACTCCATGGAGAGACACTAGGCCTAATAAAACCCTTTTTCTAGAAAAATCTTTTAATTTCTTAAGCTCTATTGGAGCCATTCTTTAAGGCAGAATTATGATAGGCTGGGTATCAAAAAAGAGTTCTATTTTGAAATCAACTTCCCTTTCATGAGAAACTCTGTGCAGATCTTAAGGAAACACTTCTGGGAATTTTTTCACCACTAGAACTGACTCAAGATTTGGGATTTTGGAACTTTATCTTTGACTCAGACAAGATGATACCTGCACCTATTGGAAATCATTTTCCTTTCTTCCATGCTAATTCTGATTCATAGGGAACTAAAATTGGGCTACCCTATTTCTGAAGTCAACTGAGGCATAGTCATCTGAGGTGGACTTATGAATTTCAGTACTGTTATCCGGGAATATTTAGCTTTGTTTTGAGGACTTCTTGCATTCTTAATATTCTAACAAAGATATAATTGAGCACATAGGTGATTAAGTACTTAATTACAATTTTTAAAGTTTCTTTCAAACAATTTTTGACTAAAATTTGACACTTAGAGTGAAAACAAGAAAACTAGTGTTACTAGGTTAAGCTAGGTGCTATTCTAGTAGATCTTGATGATTCTAATGTACGGAATGAGTTCCTAAGGTTTGTGTAATTACATGTGGAACAGCTTTTTTATAGTGTTAAAGGGTCAATAGAATCAAGTCAAGAGCAAAACCAAGTTAAAGATCAAAAGGGACAAAACTAGTATTCTTAGCTTATGTTTCTAGCTTGTTGTCTTTGATATTGTGTTGTTATGAGCTCTAATCCATGGTGTTTGATGATTTAGTATGATTGGTGAGTTGATTGTGATTATATTTTTAAGATGCAGAAGCTGTAAATCAAGTGGAAACAACACCATAAGGCTTGGGTTGAAAGGACAAATGCACAAGACAAGTTTAAACGTCAAGATGACACTTTCCGGTGTGTCCTTGCAATGAGGCCGTGTCGTACAGCCCATTTCATGGGAATGACCAGAATTTCTCACACCTTATTCCTAGGGAATGGAAAGGGAAGTACACACCCTCTCCCAACACGGCCAAAATTTTCCTCCTATAAATAACGCACTTGAACTTGATGTTAAATACCTTGGACAAATTTGAAACTTGGAGAGCGGATGGAAAGCACTTCAAATAGGGGTTTTCTTAATTTACTTTAGATTAGTTATGGATTATATCATGTATTCATTTATCTTGATTATGATTATGTCCATGCATGGCTAAAAAACCCTTTTCCGGGGTTAAGGCAAAGAACATTATTACTATCCCTTTGAATTTATTTAGTTTTGATTGCTATTATATTTGGTTGTTTATTATCCTTTTTATAACTATTTCAACGATTCGCGAATCTTATAATACATCCATTGTCGTTTTTGTAAACTCGAGAGGGGGAATAAAAGGATAGAATGTGGGGATAAATAAAACAAGGTTCTTATTCTTTTATAAAATAAGTGATTTGAACTAGCATCTAGGATAGGGATATACCTAGAAGCCTTGTTTGGTTGACTTGCAGGATGACAGCTTAATACATATAAATGAATTATTACATCCCTGTTCAACGATGTATTTGTAATATCCATTTAGGTAGAAGATTAGAGGATCAGGAGACCATAATTATACTATAAACCCTATGAATCAACAACCATGATAAGTAATTTAACCAATGAAGTTCAATAGTTTAGTATGAATGTTCGTAGAGCTTTAATCGTGGGTCTTCTTTGTATTGATTATCCAAGTTCTTACTTTATTGCATTTTTTACTTTAATTTCCAATATACAACCCACAAACTCTTTTGGTTACTTTCACATCAATTTAATCTCAATTGTGAACTAAAATTTGATAATTTCTTAACACCAGTCCCTGTAGGATCGATACTTGGATTCTAAGGGCCACTTTACTACTTGGTGAGACCACATACACTTGCGTGTGCACTTGAGCACAATAAATTTTTGGCTCTGTTGCTGGGGACTTGTAAATTGGCAACTATTTTAGTTTTAGTTTTACTTTTTAGATTACTTTGGTGCTTTATGCTTGGTCTTGGCATTAAGTTTGAAGAAAACAGGTTTGCAGACTAGTAACCTGGCACGGGATAAGGAATTGGTTGAACCAAGCCCTGAACCTGAGCAACACTTTCACCAATTTTGGAGAGAAATAGTCCTTTTCAACTGTACCCCATAAATTCAAGAGGAACAATACAGACCTACTCCTATGGCTCGATCCACCAGCCTGCAGGACAGTTCGCAAAGTGGCAATGCTACTTACGATGAATTTGACCTCTCTTTTTCAAAAATCGGCTGGTGGGGGTAACTTTGAACTGAAACAGAACATGGTGTAGCTTTTGATCATCATTGGACAGTTAATGGGGATTTCACATAAAGATCCACAAGTCCTCCTACGGAACATCTTGGAGATCAGTGATGCATTTATCCATACGGGTGTGTCAACTGACTATGTTAGGCTGACACTATTCTTCTTTCACTATTGGAGAAAGTGAAGATGTAGTTGAACATGGAGCCGGAAAGTTCAATAACAACTTGGGATGACTTAGCATGGAAATTCCTCATCCAATTCTTTCCATCTGGAAAGACTGCGAGATTGCACAGTGAGGCCAAATTAGAACTTATATCATGTGAGAGAGAGGTTTAAAGCTCCTCTTTGGGTCTGTCCATATCATCAGTAGTTTAATTACGTAATTGCTCACACTTTTGTTGAGGCACTTGATCACAACACAAAAATTTTGCAAGATTCAGCTACAAGTGGTCAAGCTTTGGAATTAACGTATGATGAGCTATACACCTTGTTGAACCAAATTGCATAAGGAAATCTTGAGTGGCATGGTGACTCAAGAAGTGCTCCAAAGAAGGTTGTAGGTGAGTTTGATGTATACCAGTTTACTACTATATCAGATTAGATTGGTTCATTGCAAAATCGCTTAACTACTCAGCTTACCAATATGAAAATGGGGGTTACACAACCTATAGCAACAACTAATGCAATTCATCAGACAAATATTTGGTGTGAGATTTGTGGCAACAGTGGTTATTATGTAACTATGTGAGGTGAAAATACTGAGTCAGTGATGTTTGTGGGCAACGCTCAAAGGCCAAATTATGGGACTGCCTATAGTAAAAATGGTAGAATCAGCCACCAATTCCATCATGGAACAACCAACAATACCATTTTTAGCAGCAACAAGTTCAAGAAAATTAGGCCATGACTCAAACTAGCAATATGAAAGGGATGCTAAAACAAATTATAGCTACTCAAGCATAGTTAGCAACAGATATAAAGAGCCAACAGATGGTTACAAGGAAATTGGAGATATAAATGGGTCAAATGACAGAAGCGAAAAACTCTAGGCCTTAGGTAGGCCTACCAAGTAATACAGAGCCAAATCCTAAACAATTAATGACAATCACTTTAAGAAGTGGTAAAGAGCTCAATGAATAACCTCCAAAGACAACTAAGGAGGTAGATATGAAGTTGGTTTCTCAATAGGTAGATGACAAAGTTACTAAAAATTCTATGAAATCTAAGTACTCAAAAACAAAAGTTGTTGAACAGGTGAAGGAGAGACTACCACCACCTTTCCTACAGAGGCTTAGAAAAACCAAAGAGGATGCATAATTCAAGAAATTCTTTGACACGTTCAGAGAGCATCGCATAACCTTTCTCTTTTAGATGTTTTACAAGAACTGTCCAAGTACACTAAGTACTTGAAGGATGTCGTCACTAACAAAGTTAAGATGACGGATGTTAAGACAGTATCACTCACTGAAGGGTGTAGTTCTGTGGTGATACAGCAGGTATCTAAAAAGTTCAAAGATCCTGAGAGTTTTATGCTCCTTATTCAAATTGGCAATAGTGAGGTGGTCAACTCACTTTGTGATTTTTAGGGCGAGAATAAATTTGATGCCCCTCTCTTTGTTCATCAATTTGGGCTTGGAGAAGCCTAGACTAAACTTTCTGATGCTCTAATTGGAAGACTGGACCCTAGCCCGTCCTAAAGGAATCATAGAGAATGTTCTCATCAAGGTTGGTAAGTTTATTATTCCTACTAATTTTATTGTTTTATATTTTTAGGTAGATGAAAGAGTGTCGGTCATCTTGGGACATCTATTTTTGGCGACGAGAGGAGCATAGATAGATGAGAGAGAGGGCATGCTCAGAATAGGGATGGATGATAAAGAGACGGTTTTCAAAGTGTACAAACCGCTCAACACACTATCCCACTACAAGGATTTATACATAATTATAGTGATGAAGTTTATAAGTGTGTGGTGGAGAATTTTTGTCCACCAAAGACCTCTTCAAACTTCCTTATTAAGCTACCTCAGCCACAAATACCCCAGCCCAAAATGATGCATATTGATGAGCCTGAATAGGCTATTATTGAGATAGTTGTTTACTATGAGAGTTCACACTTAAGAGGTAAGAAACGAATAAGAAGATGGCATTCAAGTAGGAGGAAGAGGATGAAGAAAAATGGATGTGTCAAAGATTGGGTCGTGTCGTAACACTAAATCAGGCGCTGCTTGTGAGGAACCCAAAGTTAAGGTAGGTTTTATTTTTAAAATTTTAGTTTTTACTTCACTAGTTTCAGTTATTGTTGAGTCACAGGTTGATAGGAAATCTGAGTACCGAAAAACCTAAGTTAAGGATCATGACGAAGACTAAGTGTGGGGTCCCTGGATCCCCTTGATTTATAAAGTTTCTACTAGCTAGGCCTAGAGGCCTCAGATAGTATTTCTATCTCTACTTTTAAGTATACTTTGGGGAAAAAGTAGATTTTCAAATGTGGGTGGAAAACCTCCATTTTTAGGAGTAATTTTACAATTTATGTTATGAATAACTAGGATGTTCTTGTTAGTTCTATATTTGATTACATGATGAAATTTTTTTGGTGTTAAAAGTATGTTGATTGTGTAAATTACTACTTTTTAGACTCCTAGGCTCATGATTATGACACTTGCACTTGTTGGCTTAATTTTGAATTTATGTGATTTTTTGGTTGAGAGTCTATAATGATCCTACTTAAGTTGAGCATGTTCCATATATGTGTGAGGTTGTTTGTATATTTCTTGTTGCATTTGATGCTAGAACTTCCCTGGTGTGTATGGAAAGTGAAATAAAGAGTGCGGGTTTAGGAGATGATATAGGAATTTCTTTGATAACCATGTTTATGCCCTTTTTCTGACCTACCCTTGTGCATAATCCTTATTAAGCCCATTGAGACTTTAGCTTATTTTCTTTGGCAGCTTCCTATGTATCTTGTATCCCCTTCTTTGATAGACCTTAATTTCACCCAAAGTTTCTAAGTGCTTTAGTGTAAAATTAATTAAGTGAAGGAGTTTGAGATTCAAGTAGGAAAAAAGTGAAAGTGAAGCCCAAAAGTAGAATTTATTGGGTTGTACAATTAATGTGTGGTGGTTGTGAGTTAAATACATTTGGGCTAAAAAAATAGAATCATGAATTAATTGGCAATGCTTCCTTCCATATTTTATGTGAATGAACTTAATAAGATGGGGAAAAAAAGATAAGGGTAGACATAAGTGGTGTAAAGTGGTTGTTAGAGGTGAATTTAATGATAAGTGTGATGTGTTAAAACACTTAGGGAAGATAGTCACTATTACTGGCCAGAATAGTTCCTACCCGTCCCTTAGCCTACATTACAGCCCTTAAAGGCCCATTTGATCCTAATATTCATCATTCTAATATTAAGGAGTACTACACTAAGTACAAGCTTATGGTTCATCATTTGTAACTTGTTAATTCTTTGTGAGGGTGAGCACAATTTTATTCTTATACTCATTTTGTTATAAATTGCATTTTATGTAAGTGATTATGAGTAACTCTATTGTTGTGAGGGCACATGTTGGATGATAGTTGAGTCACTTATGTGATATCTTTTATTGATCAATATTCATGAGTTTCACAACTTGGTGAGTCAATTCTTGAGGCTAGGATGTTTTGAAGTAGTGTTCTTGAACTTTTAATTGTGTTTGTAACATACTTAGTGTAGGAACTTGCATTCTGTGTAGTAATTGTAGTACTAGCTTGAGTTTTTATTTATTTAAGTATAAGTGTGGAGTCACCTCATCTTATGATGCTCATAGTAAAGAGTTGTTCGAAGACAAACAAGGCTTTAAGTATGGGGTGATAATCAGAGGTGGACTTATGCACTTCAGTGTTGTTATTTGGGCTTGTTTAGATTTGTTTTGTGGACTTGTGTGCTTAATGTGTTAAAAATGATATAATTGATCATATAAGTGATTAGGAGTCTTTCAAACAAGTTTGGACTAAAATTGTTCACTTAGAGTGAAAACGAGAAAAATAGTATTACTAGCTTGAGCTAGATGTTATTCTAGTCGATCTTGATGATTTTAATGTGTGTAATGAGTTAATAAGGTTATTTTTGTGTAATTATGTGTGGATATTTTTTTTAGTTTTCAATTTTCAATTGAATCAATCCGAGATTCAAAACTAAATTAAAGATCAAAAGGGGCAAAACTAGTATTCTTAGTTTAGATTTCTAGTTTGTCGTCTTAGATATTGTGTTGTTTTGAGCTCAAATACATGGTATTTTATGATATAGGATACTTGATGAGTTGATTTTGATTATATATGGATTATGAAAAGGCTGTAAATCAAGTTTTAAAAACTCCACAAGGCTTGGCTTGAAAGGACAAATGCACATGACATGTTTAGACGTCAAGATGGCACTTTCCAGTGTGTCCTCGCGATGGGGCTACCTCACACACCCTATTTCATAGGAATGAGCAGTGCGTATAACACCCCATTTCATTGTAATGACCAATGCTTCACACACCTTATTCCCATGGAATGGAAGGGGCGGTGCACACCCAATTCCCAGCACGGCCAAAAATTTTCTCCTATAAATAGGTTTCTTGAACTTGATGTTAAATACCTTGGACGACTTTGAAACCTGGAGATGGACTAGAAAACACTTCAAATACGGTTTTTGATACTTTAAATTTAGATTATTTATGGATTATATCTTGTATTCATTTATCTTGATTACGATTATTTTCATGCGTGGGTAAAAGTCTCATTTTCGGGGTTAAGGCCAAGAACATGATTACTATTGCTTTGAATTGATTTGGTTTTGATTTATTATCATATTTGATTTTTTATTTATCCTTGTTATAACTATTTTAAGGATTTTTGACCCTTAGAATACATCACTTATCATCTTTGTGAACTCGGGAGGGGGAATAAGAGGATAGAGCATGGGGATAAATAAAGCAAGATTCTTATTCTTTTATAAAATAAGGGATTTGAATTGGCATCTAGGTTAGGGACATACCTAGAAGCCTTGTTTAGTTCACTTTTCGGATGACATATTAATTCATCTATATGTATTACTACATCCTCGCTCAATCATGCAGTTGCAATGTCCAGTTAGATATAAATTAGAGGATTGGGAGACCATGATCATACTATAAACCCTGCGAATCAACAACCAAGATAAGTAACCTGGCTAATGAAGTTTAATATCTTAGTATGAATGTTCGCAGTGCTTTAACCCTAGGTTTTCTCCTTATTGATGGTTCAAGTTATTACTTTATTGCATTGTTTACTTTAATTTCCAATGTACAACCCACACACTCTTTTGGTTACTTTCACATTAATTTAATCTCAATTGTGAACTAAAATTCGATAGTTGCTTTATACTAGTACCTGTGGGATTGATACTTGGCTTTTAAAAGGCCACTTTACTACTTGGTGGGAAAACATATGCAAGCTTGCGTGTACACTTGGGAGTAACACATAGCAGGATTGGAGCAAATCCAAGCCAAGAATGACATTGAACTCAGTCATGTCTTAACTCTAAAATATCAATTATAGTGAATTTCTAAGATACTATATCTGGGCAATTTCTATATACCCATCTGGTTATTATGGAACTAACTATTAAAGTAGAAACTAAGAAAGGCTCTATACAGATTTCGTGGTTGATACCAAAATCTAATGCTATATAAGGAGTCATGAAGGAAAGTGTAGCTCCAAGATCTAATAATGCATATACATAAAGGTGAAAGTCTTGTAATGTACTAGTAATTAGATCAGGAGAACCATTCTGATCCTATCAAGTATGAAGGGAATAAATCCTATTTTGACGTTGTCCGCTAGTTACACTAGAAGTGGAATCCTACTGAGTTGGACGACCTAGTGAAACTGTTGAAGAGTTAGTCTGACCTTGTTGACAATTATTCCTACCTCCCTGTGTAACTTCTGGGTAATCCCTTATTGTATGGTCTGACTTGACACACCCAAAACAAGTATCTCTACTAACCATGTACTCATCTTTATGGTTCTTACCACATCTCTTGCATACTGGGTTAGTGCGATAACTATTCATGCTATCCTAGGACATAGAGCCCGGCACCCTATTATGAGTATCCTATCTTAACTTTATCACTGGAGCACTTGAAGAAGATGGGGCTGGGACTAAAGATTTCAGGTGGAACAGAGAATGATTTCCATTATCTGACCTTGGCTGAGTGAAATAAAAGCTATAATTTCTTGACTTTTTACTCTCCCTTTCTTTCTCTTTGAGCTTTTCTCCTCAATATTTATGAGCATGGACGATCAACCTGGAGATGTCCATCTTCTTAATCAACATGGTTTTTCTACACTACTTTAACACATTCTTACAAATAGCAGACACAAACTTACTCATTCAGTCCCTAGAATCAACCACCATAGTAGGAGCATACCTTGCCAACTAAGTAAACTTGAGTGAATACTATTTAACACTCATAATTCTCTGCTTTAAGTTGATGAACTCCTAAACTTTATATTCTCTTAACTTAATCAAAAAGAACATATCTAGAAATGTAGCAACCAACTCATCCTACTTTACTGGCCCTGCATCTACGCCTTTATATTCCTTACACTGCTTGAACCAAGTATGAGCCACACCTTGCAGTTGGTAAGTGGCCAGGTCAGCATTCTTAGTAGAAGTAAAATCCATGATATCAGTCACCTTTTGAGCACTATCCAAGAATTTTTATGGATCCTCCTCAGACTTAGAACAAAAGAATATTGGCGGATTCATCCGAGTGAAATAGTAGATTCTATTTACTACCGTATTTAGTGCTGTGTTTTTTGGGGAAACAACCTACTCTTTATTTTGAGCAGTTATAGATTGGGATATTTTTGTCAAAGAATCCCTAAACTCAGTATGAGAAACCCGTTCATTCATAGGGACTTCAGGAACTAGCGGTGGTGCTTGTTGGTTCCTATTCGTTCTTTTGTTAGTTCTCTTAGAAGGCACTATATATAAATAGATAGAGTACGAGTTAGAATGTTTTTTAATATAGTTCACACTCTATCATGCGACATGAATCATTAAAGAAGTGAGACCTTCCTAAAATATTTCGTAGCCTCTCACTCGTAAGTGTGGCGCGCATCACACCCATGAACAAGAATATAGTTAATGTAGATTTTAGACACCCTGGGACACTCACAAACCTGCTTACTGATACCAGTTTTGTCATGACCCGAGTCTACCCCTAGTCGTAACATAGTGCTTGGAGCCACAAGTGACCCCAAGCTAACCCATGGCCTAACATGCATTAGAATATTAAAGAAAATAACAAAATATTGGTCAGAAGCAACCTAACATAACTGATAAATGTAATAATCTAAAACTAAATAACAATCAAAATAGAAGTAGAACTGCCTGACAACTGAATAAGCTGAAAATCTAAACATCTATCTGAAAGCCTCTAATCATAATGAGTTTTTAGAACAAGCCCCAACAAACTCTAACTGACCGAGACTGAAATAAAATGACAAGAAAATAAAGAACTGATAACTAGTCCTCAAATAATGAGGACTCACCAAAAGTTATTATTTAATGTGGTGCGGGAATGTGCTAAGTATGGTCTGAGTAATAAGCGTCAGAACCTATGATATGAGAAAATATAGCGCAAAAAAGTATGTGATTAGTACTTTTAATATACTAAGTATGTGAGATGGGAACTAGCTACCATAAAACTAATGTAAAGTTGATCATAGTAGAGAATTTTACAAAATATATCCCAAACACAATAATTTATCAACAATGGGGAATTTCATGATGGTGAGTATAGGAAGAAGCAAATCTTGTGAGAAAACATGTACTCGTGGTTTAGTTACCTAGTAAACCGAGTATATTAAAGAGGACTTCATATTTAACCTGGAACCCAAATTTAAGGGAAATGAAATCTTGAGGATTTTAGAAGCTTTTGGGACTCAATGGGTGGAAGGGACCCATTGATGAAATCCCGCAAACCTGGAGTGGAAGCCTTGGAGAAAATCCTTGGAGTTGAACTTGAGATAAAGAAACCCTAGATTGATTTTAGAGATGAGAGAATTGCTTTTTTTGGCTAATTTTAGAATGTTTTTGAGTTTAAAGGGTTAGGGTAATATCAACCCTTAATAGCTAGTTTTAGAGTACCCAAACAATGTGGATTTAGGGTTAAAAGAATGGGAAAACTTAAAAACCCCTTTTAAATCATTCAGGAATTTCTTGTAAGCAGTCGTCATAACTCGAGTAACGACTAGCTGCGGCTGGTCACGAGTCATAGTTTGAGTCATGACCTGAGGTCCTGAGTTCTGAGTCCTTTCTCTTATGTCAACGACTACCTTCCTAATGACTCGTTAAGTCTGATCATGGATCGTTAGGAGAAGCCGTGGTCAGAGACTTAATTTTTAGATTTCTTGTTATTGTGACGACGGGTCCACCTAACGACTTGTTAGGACTGATAACGAGTCGTATGCTGGACTCATCACTACTTGGATAAAATTTTGGACCCTTCACTATTGTGTTAATGATCCACACAATGACTTATTATGACTGATAATGGGTCATTGATAGAGTCGTAGTCACTAGCAGTTGCAGACCCTTATGAATTTTCCATTACTTTTTGCCATAATATCGGATTAAAGTGAGACTAGTGGCATTTGGAAGCTAAATTAATGGCCTATCTTTAGATGGGTCTAAACCATGAAAACTTGTGGTATTACAAAAGTCATGCTACATGCAAAAAGGTTCAAGAGGACTTCTAAATGTTGTTTATAAAAGGATTGCCGTTTAAAATGTCTTTTTTTATATGGAGATTGTGGTAAAAGAGAATTCCTATAGGTGAAGCTCTGATTAAATAAGGATATGTGATAACATACTTTGTATTTATTGTTATGAAAAATTTTCATGAAATTCTGAACACTTGTTTATTAAGTTTCCATTAGCTAAGATATTTTTGGACAAATTTGCAACAGCTGTAGGAATTGTAACCTCTTCTTTTATAGCTAAGAGAAACAATTTTTAAATGGTGGAAAGTTGAAACACCACCAAAGCTCCAATTACTTATGAATGTTTTTCCTTTATTTATACTTTGGTAGGTATGCAAAAGAGGGAATAATATTAATCATGGAGGAAGAATGTCCTATGTAGGGATGTAGATGGGAATAAATAGAAACTTATATCTACTTTCTAGATATTACTACCCGTGGTTAAGACATTTAGCATCCCTATGTCCAATACTGGTGATGTTTCTTAAGGAATATACTCCTTCATCAATAAGTAGGTTGGTGATGTGGAGCCCTGAAAATGTGAGGTCTTTTAAATGCAATTTTGATGGTGCATCAAAAGGGAATCCAAGCCCTAGTTCTGTGACCTACTATATAAGAAATAGATATAGAGAATTTTTGTATGCAAAAGTTAGAATACTTTTTGATGGAAATTATCTAGTTGCCTAGACACTGGCACTAAGATTAGGTTTGGATCACTATATTGAACATAACTTTGTTCCTATTTCACTAGAGACTAATTTTCTTAGCCTTAAAAATATACTAGATAGGAAGTGGGATGTTTCATAGAGTATTGCAGTAGAAGTCAAGAGAATAAAATGGTTGATATTGGAAAAGAAAGTGGTGTTGAAGCATACCCTCAAAGAACGCAACAAGTTGGCAGATTCTTTCACTAACAAATGTTTTGTTGTTGGGACAAATAGGCTAACATATTCTACAATACTGGAAGTACCAAATGAAGCAAGAGGCATCATACATATGGAAAAAATTAAAATTCCTAATTTCATATTAACAAGGCTTCAAAATGGAGAGCATATAATTCAACTTCCAAATTAAGAAAACGAGCATTAAAGGCAGAAACAACATATCAATAATCCAGCATACAACAATCTAATAGCTAGTACAATAAAGGTTTTGTGGGGATATTTACCTGGTTCGTTGAACCTTGTGCAGAGATATCACAACAACACCATGGTAATAATTTTTTAAAAATCTTGGGCACCGGAGTCACTCAAAAAATGCAAAGCATAGAATACCAATAAGGAAAACAAGTTAATTTAGTAGAAAGTGAAAATGAAGGACACAAAATACCAATTACTGGAGTGAAGATCTATCATTTTTAAGTCGAAGAAGTTTTCTATGACTGGGTTTTCATGGAATTCGTGAGATTTTGAGTGTATTATGTGAAAACAACTCAAATCCAATAAAATTCAGATTAGGATACAGAGGCTTGAATCTGAAAAGTTAGGGTTTTAGCTGTCATTCTTTAGATACTTTCCATTATTATAAGGAATAAGGTATTCATAGGTATTAAAATCGTGGATGAAGAAGATGAATTTGAGGTCCAGCTACTTCAAATTTGGTACTACACGGATGTGCGCACAAATCTAGCTTGAATGATGGTATTGATCCCAATGGGATTCAATCCATTGAGCAACAGATTAGTGGACTCATCAACTAGGTACCATTAGCTGGACAATGAAGATCAAACACAAGAACATAATAGAGAACTTGGGTTCAACATTGTGTAAAGAAAAGAGACAACACTGGTAAAGCTCAAGAACAATCTATAAGACCATTCCACGTTCCATTCTCATACAAGAGTATATTTTTGTTGTAATAATATGGACCAACCAATATTGGGCCTTTGTTTTTTAGATCCGTGTAAATAATTTTGTTTAATAAAATGGCCCATTTTGAAGCCTTGTTTTGATTAAAAAAATATCTATCAACATATATTGAGTATCTATCAAGATATAGTTAATATCCATCAAGATATATTGAGTACCTATCAAGATCTAGTAGGTATCTATAAACAAATGGAATCTCTATCTTTTGGAAGGTAATTAGGAGAAATTTTTCCTATAAATAGAGGGTTCTCTTCATTGTAAATCATCTTTCATTCCTCAAGAGGAATTAAAAGTCTCCTCTCTTCTTTCTTCATTTATTCTTGTTGTTACTTTATATAACACATCAGCACGAGTCTCATATCAACTGACATAGCCGAAAAGGTAATCTTTCATTACGTAATACAAAAATGTTAAAACTATTCAATTGTTTTGATTCTATAAGTCTGTCTTGTTTCTTAATTATTCTTTCTTGTTGAATTAATGGGGTCTCAAAGAAGTTATTAATTAGACAAATTATTTAAATTAAGGATAGTAATCAATTTTAGTAGTCCATGGGAAATTGAGAAAAGTTGACTAACGAGACAATCTTTCTTACTTTTGAGTTTGTGATATCAGTTTATTAATGTGGTGATTAACATTTATCTCCACTTGTTAATTTGGCAGTCTGTGATTATTGATGGTGCCTTTAGTATTTTTACTATGTTCTGAATTTTGTTAGTTATTTTTTTTATGTTTTGTTGAAATTTTAATACGTTGGACTATAAGTCATTGGTTAAGAATAAGTTGGTCGATTTACATTACATCACATCGAAAGAGTAAGATCTCAGGTTAGAGTTTTGGTGCACCATGATGATAACGTGTAGGGTTCAAGCCCCATCGATTTATGTCTAAGACACTTTTATGAGGATAAGACATTGAATTTGAATCTCAATGCCCCATATTGATGATGTAATGAGGGCAAAGGAAAATTAATGTCTTTTAGATGAAAATTCATAAAACATGTATTATTAAATAAACTCTACTTCTTTAAGTAAATCTGGTAGCAGTGCATAATATGTTTGGAAGAAGACAAACGTTCATGAATCCACATGAACGTGGAAAAAGGACAAGAGTAATTATAACCCCTAAAAGCAATAAGTGCTTGGAAGAGTGGTATGTTTTGAAAGACATGTTAGAGAAAAATTCTCTACATTATATGTATGCCTCTATTTGCTCCTGAAGTAGCAATATCTTAAAAGAGACTATAAGGTATCATATTTTGATATGCTTAAGACATGATTATATTCCATTCTTGGAGAATGAGAATTTCAATTATTATAAATACAAATCTATGCTATGTGGTGAATATGATTGATTATATATAGATTCAAATGTGTTCTTAGTTATGAAAATATCACAGTCCACCACCAAAAGAGGTAGAATAATTAGAAGATTGAATATCTCAAAGTTACTATGATATGAAACACGAATGTGAAAATTACCCAAGCATGATGAGATCACATGCCATGATAATTTAAGAGTTTATTGTTTATTGATAAAAAATTCATGTTATAATAAACAAGAAGTTTTCTAAAGTAAAAAAAAAAACATGTCATGATAACATGGTGTCTATGAGTATAAAAGTTCATAAATTTACATGAACGATAGCGACATTCCAAAGATGTACATACTGAGTATTGAAAATATACTGTAGAACTAAAAAATTCTTCAAGAACTTTTAATGTTGTTTGTTCTCATGATAAGTTGGTTGGACCAACTAATGTTGAGATTGGATTCCCTAATTTTTGAAAAGTATTAAAGATGAATAAGGGCTCACTTACCTATTATGTGATATGTTGAAAAGATTCATCAATAAAGTAATCACATGTACATTTATTGTAAACCTAAAATTTGATATTCATAAAGTTTCTTGCTCAATAAAATTGAGTTAAGAGCATAATTTTCAGATTGTGTAATCAAGACAATTCATCTTGATAATTCTGGGCTGGCATTGAATGCCTTCGATAATAGACAAATTATTGCTAATGAGAATAAAGTTTTATGTGTTGGTATGAAAAATAATATATTAAATACAATAGCACTTGTATGCATTAAACTTATTACGATCCAAATGGCCATGAGTGGCACCCACAATAATCTTCTTATGGGAGAACAATCTAAACTGAATCATTACCTAATCACTTGGTCAATAATAAAATGATATTATCATAAAAACAACTTAATAACAATAATTTGAAGTTAATAATCATTAATCAAAAATCAAACAAACTACTTATTGAAATTCCCAAAACCGAAAGTCATCGTACAAGAACTTCTAAAATAAAAATCATGTCTAAAAGAGATATCCAAAATAAAGAAAAATAAAGAATGCCTCATTTCCTGAAAGATGGAAAAGAATTGATAGAATGAAACATGGTATCCTGGAGACGGAGTGCTCATCCATGGATCGAGATCTGCTATCAAACGCTAGAGGTGAGGTCGCTTTTGATCCTCTGAAACACTTTCTGCATTCAACAAAAGAAAAATATAGGGTAGTATCAATTCGATCCACTATGTACTGGTAGGTAACAATGACCAACTCAGTTTAATAGCAAGTACACAACATAAACCAAATAACCAGTAGACAGGCATCGACACATAACAAGTATTCAATGAATTGGCAAATATATCAATAACAGGCCAAAAAGCACTTACAAATAAGCCAGTAACCATCAAGAGTATCAACCATACTGAAACCATCCAACAATACCATAAATACAACTATGTCTTTCTAAACCTTACAATTAGAACACTACTAGCTCGTTATCAGTTTATTAAATCACACAACCTCTCAAATTCAACACAAATTTGTACACACGTGCTAAGGGACTTATTTTTTTCCAACTAATCATGACCTGCAGGGAACAATCTAAGTAAGGGTGTAATCCAATTTGGTTTGGGGTTTTTTTTGTTTCTTTTTTATTTTAGGTTATGAAATTATGTGTGCCAAAAATCAAACTGGATTTATTCGGTTCGGTTTCATTTATGTAATCTCGATTCGTTTCGATTTCGGTATAACAATAGCAGAATTGCAATTCCATGAACCTTTGCTTTCATTTTGCTGGTTAGTTATTATACCGATTATCATGCAACTTTCTCAATATTTCTGAAGTTTTTAGTGTATAAAAAGCACATGCTAGGAAAATTTGAATGTGTCAATGAAATTATAAAATACTAACTTGATTAATTCTGACAATTATCATCTAGATTTGTTTTCCATCTTTTTCTTTTTCTTCTTGTTTTTGCTTTGTTGATAAGTATCATAAGAGGGTGTTCTGCCACTATTTTCTTGCCACACTTTAGCTAGAGTTCATTCAGGAAATGCTTAACAATTTAGTGGAACAAAAATTTATTCAGTGGAGGTTCAAACAGATTAAATGGTTAATTTCATTTTTAAATGAAGCTGCTAAACCCAAATTACGACATTATCCAATGAAAATTTCATGTCATATATAATTACAGGAAATAAGAGAGTAAAATATTCAAAACGTGCTAATTACAATTTACACATATAGCACTTAGCATATTTATAATACTAGTTTAGTCACACGTGTCTCGCATGTGTAACTTTTGAATATTTAAAAGTAGACAATTTTATATATTAAGAAGCTTTTTAATTAAGTGAACAAAATACAAAATATATATTTTATTGTAAGCAAATATATATTTTACCACTATAAGTTTCAAGTGGTTAATGGATCGTCACTTTTGTGTTTGTCATGCAGTACCTCTTTCCCTTGTTGATAGAGACTAAAAGAAATGCATTTATTTGAACCATATTTGTATTACGACTATTTTTTTTCTATAATTTAAATCTTTATTTATTTTTAAAGTTAAATTTTTAGAAAATATTTGATTACTTACTTAAAACTTTTATATATTTGGTGCTTCTTATATTTTTCTTATTCTAATACGTTCATATTTAATTCTAGATTTTTTAAATCTTCTTAAACTCAACTTTAGTTGATTTATAATTCTTAAAATAATAAAAAATGTATTTATTGTCACTAATTATGATGACTTCTAATAAGGAAAGATTTACTTTAATTATTTAATTAATTTTTAAACTCTTAAATATTAGGAAAATAGTGAAATGATGATTTTGTTTAAAGCAGAGACTTTTAATAAAGGATAAAAAGTCAAATAATATTTCTACGGCCATTCACACTTTTAAAATAAAATAGATTATAGATTATAAATTATAGATATAGATAAATATAAATATAAATATGTATCAAACAGCCATGGTGTGCTGGTGGCAGCTTATATGCTATTGCAATTGTTTTTCCATAAAAAATAATTATTGATAAGAAAAATATATGCTTGTTTCATTTCATCATGTAATTTTCAAGTAAATTTGATAAAATAATTAAGGTGAAGTATAAAATCATTAAAAAGAAATGCGCACATATGTGACGTACATATAGATTCCATCAAACAATAAAATTAGGAGTTCTTTTTCTCTACCTACACTATTGATAATATTTTCTGTCTTTCGATATATTTTAGGACTTTAAAATTGCAAATAAATTAATTTAAAATTATTAATTACATATGAGTCATTAAAAAGAAAAATCACAAAATACTTATCAACCAACATTTATCTATTAAGAATAGATGGTTAATTATTAACTTCTCAATTAACAGTTGTCTATCGAGAATAGATGATAATTTATTTATCGTAAACTTAAAAAATATACTAAAATTTTAAAAACTTGCCTTAAATCACAAACAAATTTATCATCTTATAAACTTGTTTTTCCCCTACGTACATTTTGGAAACTGCAAAAGTAAAGACAAAAGAAAGAAGTAAGTGACTGAAAATCAAATAAAGAAAGATACAGAGGATGATGATAATGAACGCAACAATATGACTCGAATCAAAATCAAAATAAGAAGAAAACTAAAATTAGAATAAGCCATTGTTTATGCTTCTTGTAAAATTTGATTAAAAAAATTACTTAAATAGAGTTGTAAAAGTTCTTTTTATATAAGGTGAAATTTTAATTGATTTAGAAGTATTAAATATTATTATTTCTTATCTAGATAAAATAAGAACTTTAATTAATTACAAAAATCTAAATACTGTATAATTGACTTTTTTTTTAAAAAAAAATCCTAACCTAAATAATATATAATATTAATTTATTTGAAAACAATAATCCCAAACCAACGTTGATTTTTTAGAAAAAGTCCAAAAAAAAAAAGACATAAAAACAGTTTTGTAAAATAAATAAATGAAGTCCTAATTTTATACAAAGTAAAAATAATATACATCACAAATAGTAGTAACACGTACTATACTAATATTAGGGCAACTTTGCAAAACTCAAATTTTAGTTGTTTTTAAAGTATTACTTTTCTAAATGTCTTCACATATGTAGATGTAGATGTGGATTTATAGATTTTTTAAATCTTGTAAAAATCAAATTTAGTTGATTTGGAATTCTTAAAATAATGGAAAAAAATATTAGAAGTTATTATTTTTTATGACTTCTAATAAGGAAATATTTTATCATAAATATATTTAATTAATTTTCAACTCTTAAATATTGAGAAAAATAGTGAAAAAAACGATTTTGTCTAAAGCAAAGACTTTTAATGAATAGCAAAATTTTCAAACGACATTTTTAAGGCTCTTCACATTTTTAATATATAATAGATTATAGATATGTGTTTAATAAATAGTTTAAAAAAATAGAAGTATATTCAATTTTATATTTAAATCAAAAATCAAATTATGTCAACCCAAAAATCAAAAATCGAATCGAAATACCGAATTTATAAAAAAAAAATTAAAACCAAATTAATTCGGTTCATTTCGGTATTTTAATTTTTTGGTATTTATACCCACCCCTAAAACTCAGTTCATGTATCGTAACATCATGGTACCCGATCCTCCATAAATAAGTAATATCAATATCATATTCGTATCAGTGTGGTACCTGATCCTCCATAACCATATTAGATTTGTTTTATAAAATTCACACTATCTTTCGTGATACAATACGATGTACTAAGTTTTACAAGTACACTTAAAGTCATAAGCCCATTCTATCAAGTAAATTTTCAATAATTATTTATACAAGTCTCAACAATCCAAATACCATCAAATTCAAGTATGTCAAAAGGCCAATCAACAAGCATCCAATTTCGGAGCATGCATACAATTGAATCGAATCTAAACTCCAATTAAAGAGTAACCTACCTCAACCAAAAAATCAAATGCAAGCTAATTTGCAAGGGCCTTCTCCTCCAGTAAAGTTTCCAAATAATGAAAATCTTTTTCAGTTTATAAACCCCATAAGAAAACGAATTTAATGACACAAATTTTATAAATTATTACTCTAAAAATTTTAAACGTAAGCCTTCATATCTCTAAATCCTAATATAAGAAGCAAATAAAAGTAAATAAAAAAACATAAAGTTAATGAACTAAAACTTTCAGATTCCAGTGGAAAGTAACATACGCGTCGTCACTATGCCAATGATTGGTTAACCAATCACTTGGTCAATGATATCTAATCATTATTTTAGATTATTTACACTAAAACCAAAAAAGGGAAAAGTCTATAAATAGAAATTGAGCACTACTCCTTTCCATTCCACTCAACAATAACTAATGTTCTCTATATTCAATTTAAAAATAAACCTTACCAGATGTAGTTTTTCCCAGACCTCTCCTTTGCAACCAATTTGACAAAGAATTGTTTAAGGTCGTGGTGGAAGGATTATTGTTATAATTAATTTTATGCCTTACCCACTTAAGTTTATTCTAATACTAGCCATAATACTAGTCACATAAGTAAATAGATTATAAATTTTGATCCATTAAATTAATAATTATACTAATTATCTAAAAATATCCCAAACTTTTGATAAATCCTCAAAATTTATTAGAAACCTCATAGAAACAAATCAAATATGTAACTTGACTAAAACGTACATTCCAGGCCTATTGAAAATATTAATTTTCTAAATCGAGGCCGTCTTGACCAAAGGTTGACTATGATTAAGCTTAAATTTACCAAAACTCATTTATCCAACTAATGAACTAAATTACTTCCGAATACCTCAAGAATTAGTACTACTCATCCCATGAGTCATAATTCACGTATACAAACTAAGGAAAGAGCTAAAGTAGGGAAGATGATAAAATTTCACAAACGACCAGGAGGGTCGTTACATCAGATACCAATTAAGCAATTGTTTATCCCTGAACGGGCAAACAAGTGTCAAGAAGGGGAAACTAGGAATTACTTGTATCAAAAAAAAGATGTGGATACTTGCTATGCATGTTTGCTTTGGTCTCCCATGAGGCCTCCTCAATTGGATGATTCTTCCACCGGACCTTCACAGACGCAATCTCCTTAATCCACAACTTATTAACGTCTCTATCAAAAATAGCAACTGCTTCCTCTTCATAAGAGAGGTTTTTTTTTATCAAAACCAAATCCCAACAAATTATATAGTTATTATCACCATGAAACTTATTTAGCATAGATACATGAAACACAGAGTGAACTCCCAATAAACTCGAAGGAAATACCAATCTATAGAACACCGACCCCACATGATGAAGAATCTCAACTGACCCAATATATCTAGGACTAAGCTTACCTCACTTCCTAAAATGTATGACACACTTCATGGGTAATACCTTGAGCAATACTTACTCACCCTCTATGAAGTGCATATCTCTCACTTTTCGACCCACATACTCCTTTTTCCTGCTTTGAGCAACTATATGTTTCTCCTGGATAAACCTAACCTTCTCAAATGAGTCTCTCAATAGATCAGTACCCCACAGTCTCACCTCAAAGGCATCAAACAACCCAATGAGATATCTAAACCTTCTCCCATACAAATCCTCAACTAACACCATATCGATACTTGAATGATAACTGTTCTTATATGCAAACTCTACCAAAGGAAGAAACTGATCCCAATGACCTCCAAAATCCATCACACATGTATTAACCATATCCCCTAATACCTGAATCATTCTCTTGGACTGCCCATCGGTTTGAGGGTGGAAAGTTGTACTAATTTCCAACCTTATACCCAACTCTTCATACAACTTCTCCCGAAAGATAGAGGTACATTCATTACCCCTATTCGAGATAATAGAAATCGATACCCCATGGAAACGAACAATCTCTTTAAGATAAATGATGGCTAATTTTGCCGCATTATAAGTCACCTAAAATGGAATAAAATGTGCAAACTTAGTCAACCTATCCATAATAACCCATGTAGAATCATACTTCCCCAAAGTTTTGAGAAGACCAACAACAAAATCCATAAGTATCCTGACTTATTTTCATTCAGGACTGGGAATTCTTTAAAGAGTACCACTAGGCGTCTGATGCTCGTACTTTATCTGCTAGTAACTCTGATATTTAGCAACAATATCATGTTTCATTCGACCCCACCAGTAATGTTGCCTCAAATCACGATACATCTTAGTCACTTCAGGATGTATAGAATACTTTGAATAATAAGCCTCAGCTAGAATAGTAGGAATCAAATCAACAACAAGGGGAACACAATCTCATCCCTTAATTTACACATACCCTTACCATCAAGAATGGCTTCCTTGGCCTCATCTTGTAAAACCTTATTACGAATCTTGCTCAACTTAGCATCATCAAATTGTTTAGCCTTAATTTGATCAAGAAATATGGACCTTGCCTCTATACTGGCTAGAAATCCTTATCTTTTAGTCACCTTAAGTCATATGAACTTCTTAACTAGATTTTGAATCTCTATAGCCAACGGATGCCTGCTATTACTCAAATAAGCCAAGATAGCCATACTTGTTGAGTTTCTGCCCAATGTGTCAGTGACCATATTATCCTTCCTCGGATGGTAGAGAATGGTGATATCATAATATTTAAGTAACTCCATCGATCTATGTTGACTCAAACTCAAAACCCTCTGCATGAACACGTACTGTAAATTGCGGTGATCAGTAAATACTTGTAATACCCCATATTTTTTCTAGCTTAAATTCATCCCTAGAATGTCAAGAATTTGCTTCGAAGATAAATACTATTTATTACATGATGCTCTCATTTCTATCTCATCCATATAGCGATTTTCATGAAAGTTCATGCACTCGCAGATCAGTTAAGTAGCCCACTACGTTGGGATTCATTTATATAGTTTATTTTAGTTGTTCATGATATCTTATAGCCTCATATTCCTCAGTAATCTCAACCTAATTAGCCACATTCGAGAATGAATGATCCCAAGGGGAAGATATTGTATACCCTATATTTTTCCTAGCTTAAATTCGTTCCTAGAATGTCAAGAATTTTATTCAAAGATGAATACCATTTATTTCATGTGGAATTTTCAAGATTTAGATTTTTTTATTGTGTGGAAAATTGATTAAGCTTTTCATTGATACCAAATTCACCTAAATCCGACAATCGGTGAAGGAGTTATGGTATTTTTAAGTTGACAGTGTGCCACCTAGGCACTTGGCGCGTTGCGGGGAAGGCGAAATACCAAATTTTCAATTTCTAGTGAGGCCTAGTGATCTTGGAGCATCGCGGAGAGGCCTAATTTCCCATTTGGCAATTTCCAGTATGACCTCGTGATACCCACGCGTCGCTCCAGTGGTCAAAATGACAAATATAAGGGCTCCGCAATTGTGGCCTGTCGAGGAGGGAGCCTATTTCCGATTCTTCCATATTCCAGTAAGTCACCGCGATAGTGGTGCGTCGCGGTGGCCACCCAGTTCACAAAATGCTGTGTTTTTTAGTTTTGTTTGTAAGTTTAAAGAGGGCATTTTGGTCATTCTCCTAGCCCCTAGTCCGTCTTAAATAACAAATTAAACCCCTCCAAAGCACTTTACATTCAATTTTCATCTATTTCTCTCAAACAAAACCCTAGCTCATCAAGCTATCTCCCCAAGCAACTCAAATTCCTCGATTAATTTTCCAAGGAAACTCAAGATTTAGAATCCCCAAGTCAAGAACTCTAAGAATTCATCCCCAAAGCATCAATGGGAACTCAAGATTCAAGTTTTCATCAAAGATCATCAATTCAAGGTATGTGGAGTTTGAACAAGGATAAATCTTTCATTCTTGTGCCCAAAATATTATTTAAAATACAAATTTTCGGCAATTTATCTGATTTGTCTTGAAATTCAAGTTAGGGTTTATACCCATTATCATTATTTGCAAGATTATGAGATATTCCATGATTTAGAAGTTAAATTACATGGGTATGTTCCTATTATTATGCTTATTGCTGAATTTTTCAGATTTTATGATGAATTATGAATAGAGATGATACCCAATTACCTCCCTGAACTATACCCAAAAGGGCTATGCCACACCTTAACTTAAAGGGGCTCCTATTACCCTCCTAAACTAATTAAAAGTGGAATTTTCACCCCCTTAGTGCCTATGTGGCACATACATGGCACTTACATGGCACAACACGCTAAAGTATCCATGTAGGCACATGAATGTACCACGTATGTGCCACATAGGCACTAAGGGGGTGAAAATTCCACTTTTAATTAGTTCAGAGGGGTAAGAGGACCCTCTTTAAGTTGAGGTGCGGCATAACACTTTTGGGTATAGTTCAGATGGGTAATTGGGTATTTTCTCTTATGAATATTTATATTATCAAGCATGAATTTTTGAGACATTTATCATGATATTGATAATGGGTCATTAAGCCCTATTTAAAATTGTAATTCAAAGAATTATTGTGCTATAAGCACCCCATGATTAGAGTATTTTTAGATTAGACCTTTTAGTCTCAGAATAGATTTGAAATAAACTTTTTAGATTCAGACTTATAGATTTAGCTCTACAGATTTACAGCTGGTTGTATTATAAACTATTAGATAACTTTAAAGTGGATTTTCTTGAGATTTTGAGCATAAGATTGGGAGTAGTATTTAGTACCGAGCAGGAAGTGTAGGATTAACGTGCCCTATCTTCCACAGAACTACGTACCACCATAGGTACATATTAATATTATTCCTACTTCTACGTGGATGACTCAGATTAGATTATTCTATTCTGAAGGCAAGGGTAGAATAGCCCTAACCTTATGGGGGCTAGTTGTGGGATACCATGGATGCTCACATGGTGTACATGTTGGTTAGAAGAACCTCTAAATAGATGTACCCCACTCTTGAAATAGTTTTAATTATTTACAGTCTTGAGATAAAGTGTTTACTATGAAGAATAACTTTCAGACTTCTTTTAGCCTATATGATTTGAAAAGAAGAACATAAACATTTCAGAAAAACTAAGTATTAAGGATCACAAGTTTTACTCAAATTATGCTTTACAGGAAGATATTAGCTACAGTTTTTAGCTTTCAGATTTTAGATTTAGAGTGAGTCCTTTCTACACTTATATAGTATGATTTAAATGGATAATACAAGTACAGATTTTAGAACTAAATGTTATGGCTCACAAGATTTATAAAGTATGTTTTGCTTCTTATTGCTATATATCTCGGTATTTTAGATGTTCCAGCTTATGTGAGTCATTTACATTTAACATGGATTATTTTATAAATTATGATGATGATTTAGTGTTTTACTTATGCATTTCAACCCAACATACTCAGTTCATCCTCAAAGTACTGATCCACATATATATCTATGTGCTACATTGTCTCATAATGTAGGTACAAGTATAGTATGCATATTCAGATTTAGACAGTTGCAGATTTCAGCCAGCGAGATGACGAGTCCTCATATTTCGGGGACTTCAGTTTGATTTATTTATGTTCTTTACTTTCTTAATCATATGTATTGATTAGTGATAGTTGGGGTCGCGTCCTAGCCATCTATAGTCAGTATAGTAGAGGATTCACAGATAACAGTCCGAGTCAGTATGTATTTTCAGTCCATCTTTCAGACTTTATCAGAATGTAAAAGTTATATCAGTATTATATTTTCTTAGATTCCACCATTATTATGTTTCCGCATTGTAAACTCAGTTGTTTTATGCATATTATTCAGTTACTTATGAGTTATGCCAATAGAAGGGTTAGTGGTCCAAAGCACCGTGTGACATCTCCGGATAGATTTTTGAGGCATTACAACACTTTATAATGAACCCCATACAAGTAATGCCTCCATAACTTAAGAGAAAAAACCACATCATCCAACATCAAATCATGAGTTGGATAATTTTTCTAATTAAGCTTAACTTTCCTCGAAGCATAAAAAATCACATTCCTTTCCAGCATCAAAGCAACATCTAAACCAAAACGTAAGGCATCATAATAAATAATAAAATCCTTACCTTGTACTAGCAAGGACAAGATATGGGGAGCAGTTAACAAAGTCTTAAGCTTCTAAAAGCTCTCCTAATACTTATCAAACCAAATAAAAAGTACATACTTCTGAGTCAGCCGCATCATAGAGTAGCAATAAAAGCAAACCTCTTCACGAACTTGCGATAATAACTTGCTAAACCCATAAAGTTATGAATTTCTATCACTGAAGTAGGCCTAGCCTAATTCTTAACTGCTTCAATCTTCTATGGGTCTACCATCACCCTTTTCTTCAAAACAACATGTCCTCAAAAGGATACAGAAGCCAACCTAAATTCACTCTTAGGAAACGTCATGTAAAGCTTTTTCTCTTTTACCAAACCCAAAACAATTCTTAAGTAATTCTCGTGTTCCTCTTTACTCTTACAATAAAATAGAATATCATCAATACAGATAATCACTAAAGAACAAAAGTAATGCTTAATTATCCAATTCATCAAACTCATAAAAGCTGTTGGGGCATTAGTCAGCCTAAAAAATATCACAAAAAATTCATAGTGGCTATACCTGGTTCAAAATGCAGTCTAAGGAATATCGTCAGGCTGAATCTTAAGATGATGATACCTAGAACTTAAATCAATCTTGGAAAATATGGATGCACCCTCCAATGGTCAAAAAAAATCATCGATTCGGGGCAAAGGATACTTTTTACGAATTGTAACCTTGTTCAACTATTTGTAGTCTATACACATAGGAAGACTATTATCCTTCGTCTTTACATATCAGAAAGGAGAACCCATGGTGAGGCACTCAAACGGATAAATTCCTTACCCAACATATCCTACAACTAAGCTTTTAGCTCCTTCAACTCTGCCAGAGCTATTTTACAGGGCAGAATAGAAATAAGATGAGTACTTGGCTCTAGATCAATACAGAAATCAATGTCACGGTCTGGTGTCATGCCGGGAAAATCTGTAGGAAAAACCTCTTAGATCTCACACACCATAATAATTGACTCAATATGTATGAACTCTACAGAAGTGTCCTGAAGATGTGCTAGAAAGGCCAAACAACCCCTCTCAATTAACCTCTTTGCACATAGAATGGAAATAAGTTTCATTAGAGTAGGACTATAATCACCTTCCCACTCATGTCTATCCATTCATGGCTTAGGCTTAGTCATTGTCTTAGCATGACAGTCTAATACCACATGATCCAGAGACTACCAACTCATACCCAAAATTATGTCAAAATCTACCATGTATAGAATTACTAAATCTTCCCAAGTTTGATACCCCATAGTCATAACAAAACAAGAACAATAAACCCTATCAACAATAATAGAATCACCAACAAGAGTAGATATGTTAATAGTAAAGTCAAGCAGATCACACATCATGCCCAACCCCATAACAAAATTGCCAGATACATATCAAAAAGTAGAATCAGGATCAAATAATACAATGGAAATCCAGTCACAGACAAGAATAGTACTTATAATAAAAACGTGTGATACATCTGCCTCGGTCTTGCCTTGAAAACCATAAATATGAGCCCCACCACCAGTCTGAGCATTACCCTTTCCAAGATGAGAACTACCTCGATGGGGCTGATTGCCACCCTTACCTACTTGGTGACCACCACACCCACCCTGTGGATGACCTCTACCATTACCACCATCTCTCCTACCTATTGGACCCAAAGCTTGAGAAGCCTGCTGCTGTCAGACTGACCTACTGCCTCAAATTAGGAAAATACTTTTTGATGTGACGAATTCTGCCGCATTCATAACATATATGATCCAAGGTGGGTCGCTGAGCTAATGAAGACGAAGTAAGGTAACCAACAAAGTCTAAAGATGGTTGGCTAGACCCTGACAAACCCCCAATAGACACCTACATTGCTGATTGAATGGGGCGAGCAGGGGATCACTGTGAACTCTGAACCCTAGAATAAGAGCCACTAAAATTGTCCCTTCATGGTCTTTCTTTTCTACTTTCTTGGAGTAACCCTCTTGCCTTACACCATCCATCTTCTTAACAAAATCAACCATCTCCTGAAAAGACTTACCTAAAGATATTATTTGAAGATCAAAAATCTGGAGACCTATATTCAAACCCTTTACAAAGAGATGGATCCTCTCCTCCATAGTTTTCAGCAAATGAGGTGCATATCAAGACAATGAATGAAATTTGGTCTTATAGGTCACAACTAACATATTTCACTGCTTAAGATTAGTGAACTCATTCCTTTTTTTGTCTTTTAATATATGAGGAACATACTTTTCTAGAAAAATAGAGTAAAACTAAGTCTAAGTCAATAGAGGCAAAATTTTATCTCTACACTCTACATAAGCTCTCCAGCACATCTTGGCATATTCTTGAAAATGAAAAGTGACCAATTCTAAACCATAATTTTCAACCACACCCATCTTCTAAAGTCTCTCATGACAGTCAATAATAAACTCATAAACATCCTCAGACTCGGTGCCATGAAAAATAGAAAGTTTTATCTTGTTAAACTTGCAAAACAAATCATGCTTATCTACAGTTATCACTGGACCCACTACCTATCTTGGAAAAACATCTAACCCTGATGCCTCTTCCATTTGAGGAGCTATAGTAGTAGCATGCTGCACCCAGGAATGCTAAACTATGGGTATTATGGGCATAGTCCTGATTCCTGTCAACCCACTCAAAAAGCTTAGTTTCTGCTGAATCACAGTGAAATACATCTAAATCAGAGTTGTACCTCCCTAAACTGGTGTAACCCTATCATGAACCGACATCCCCCCATTCTGTACTAACATCACTTCATTTTCTACTATCTCTGGCATATCCTCATGTGGGGGAAGAGATAGTGGCCTTTCCCTAGATGGTCTCCTGGCCTGAGCTCTTCCCCTAATGGGCGTAACACTCCTTCCTCTTATTCATCCTCCCCTCACGCAATCTCTACCCCAAACCGTAGCCTCAGCAGTCGGTTCAGGCACCTCAACTCTTACTCTATTTACTCGTATTTCTTCCCATCTACGAAATAAGAATGAAAAAAGTTACATAACAATTGAAATTGCCAGATAAAAATTAAAATCAAGTAATAGCACGTAATAAAGAAGAATTTGAATTTTCTTAGTGCCTTATAGCCTCTCGAAAAAAAGTACAAACATAGATATACCATTTCACATGACTCTACTAGATATGTTCTTGTACGATGAGATTGACAAACCTAGGGCTCTAATACCAACTTTGTCATGACACAAAGGGCCATGAGTGGTGCCCAAAATAATTTTTCTATAGGAGAATCATTTAAACTGCATCATTACCCAATCACTTAGTCAATATTAAAACGATATTGTCATAAAACAACCTTTAGAACAATAATCCAAAGCTAATCATTATTAATGCAAAAATCAAACAAACTACTTATTGAAATCCCCTAGACCAGAAAGTCATCATACAAGAACTTCTAAAATAAAAATCATGTCTAAAAGAGATAACCAAAATAAAGAATAAAAAAAAAGAACACCTCGTTGCCCAAAAGATAGACAAGAACTAATAGAATGATCCATAGTAGCTTAGAGATGTAGTACTCATCCTTGGATTGAGATCTTCTATCAAACACCGAGGTGAACCATGTATGAACCTCTGGAACACTTTCTGCACTCAATAAAAAGAAAAGTACAAGGTAGTATTAGTACAAACCACTATACACTAGTAGGTATCATAGACCAATTCAATTTAATAGCATGTACACAACATCAATCAAATAACAAGTAGACACTCACCGTCACATAACAAGTATTTAATAAATTAGCAAATACACCAATAAAGGGCCAAACTGTGCTTACAAACAAGCCATGTCACCAACAAGAGTGTCAACCATACTGAAACCATCCACATAATCCATAAATACCATAACTAACAACTATGTCATTCTAAACCTTGCAATTAGAACATCTCTAGCTTGTTATCAGTTTATTGAACCACACAACCTCTCAAATTCAACACAAATTTGTATACACATACTAAGGGATTTATTTTTGCCCAACTAGTCATGACCTGTGGGGAACAATCTAAGTTCATGTACCATACCGGTGTGGTACCTGATCCTCCATAAACAAGTAATATCAATATCATATTCGTATTGGGAATGGTAACCTATCCTCCATAACCATATTAGGTATGTTTTATTAAATTCACACTATCTCTCAGGATACAGTATGATGTACTAAGTTTTACAAGTATACTTAAATTCATAAGGTAATTCCATCAAGTAATTTTTGAATAATTATTTATACAAGTCTTAACAATCCAAATATCATCAAATTCAAGTATGTTTGAAGACCAATCAACAAGCATCTAATTTAAGAGTATACACATAATTAAATCGAGTCTAAAATCCAATTAAACCATAACCTACCTCCACTAAAGAATTCAAATGCAAGTTATTTGCAAGGTCCTCGCCCTCCCGTAAACTGTCCAAATGACTAAAATTTGTTCTAATATATAAACCCCATAAAAATGAATCTAATGAAACCCATTTTATTAATCATTACTCAAAATTCTAAACCTAAGCCTCAATATCTCTAAATTCTGATATAAGAGGCAAATAAAAAATTAATTTAAAAAATATAAAGTTAATAAACTGAAACTTTCAGATTACAGTTGAAAGTAGCATAGGTGCCGTTGTTACGCCAATGATTGGTTAACCAATCACTTGGTCAATGATATCTAATCATTATTTTAGATTAATTACACTAAAAACAAATGAGGGAAAGGTTTATAAGTAGAAATTAAGCACTGCTCCTGTCCATCCCACTCAACAATAACTAATGTTCTCCGTATTCACTTTAAAAATAAACCTTACCAGATGTGAGTTTTCCCAGATGCAGTTTTTTTGCAGATCTCTCCTTTGCAACCAATTTGACAACAAACTATTCAAGGTCATGGTGGAAGGATTATTGTTATAGTTAATTATTAAACCCTACCCACTTAAGTTTATTTTAGTACTAGCCACATAATTAAATAAATTGTGGATTTTGATCTATTAAATTAATAATTACATGAATTACCTAAAAATATTCCAAACTTTTAATAAATGCTCAAAATTTATTCAGAACCTCATAGAAACAAATCAAATATGTAACTTGACTAAAAAGTATGTTCCGAGCGTATTGAAAGTATGAACATACCAAATCGAGGTTGTCTTGACCAAAGGTTGGCTGTGATCAAGCTTAAATTTATTAAAACTCAATAATCCAACTAATGACTTGAATTACTTCCGAACACCTCAAGAATTGGTACTACTCATCCATTAGTCATAATTTATGTACACAAATTATGGGGAGAGCTAAAATATGAAAGTTGAGAAAATTTTCAAATCGACCAGGAGGGTAGTTACAAAACTAATAAATTATGATTAAATCTCCCTCAAAGTTGGTTCTGAGTCAAGACCCACACATTTTCTATTTAATAATTTTGTTGTGCGGTATACGATTAATGGATATACCACGATGCACAAAGATGGATTCCTCAAAGAAGATGGAGGATGTATGTTAGTTTTTCTAACATAAGGGGGAACTATAAGCAACTATGAAATATGGTAGGAATTATCATCAGATCCTCATTCAAAAGAAATTTTTAAGTCAATTGCCGGAAGCATTTGCTGACTCAAATTTAATCTCATATTAAGCTACAAGTAATCCTATTGTGTGTCTCTAATGGACAAAATCTACACATACATAAAGTATGGTAGACTAATCGGTCCAAATAAAATAATCCTTGAAAGGATAAGGAGAAAATAATCATACTAAGAAGACAATGTTCTATTAAAGAGCCTATGACATAAAACTTCATAAAATCTTATGAGAGGTTCAGGTACCTGAAATTAATAAAGTGATGATATCTCAAAGTTTTATAACATATCGTGAATGAATACAAAATGATATGTTGTCAATAATATATTTGATACAACATGTCGCAACATTGTAAAAGAATATAAGAATCTGAATTGTACATTTATTTAAGCATGCTGACATAGAAATATTTATCAAGTGTCATGAAAGAATGCATCTTGATAAGCATAAAATTTATTTAATTTTTAGTCCAGACACTAGAAAATTTCATACATGAAATGTTGGATTTATTCACTTGACAAAATCTATATGAACATCACTAAAGGATTCAAAATGTCTGAAGCATATAAAAATTTCTAAAAAACTTATAATAATCCTTATAATGGATAAATTGGTGATTTAAATATTATTGGACTCTTGGAGAGTTTTTAAAAATGATAGATTATATACTGAAAGAAGTTGAAAGGAGAAACATATAGAATTGGATTGGTCATGAAGTACCATATCTTGGGGAATCGATGCATTTATACATTTTGCTATAACTATGAGCATGATATAGTTTTACTCCTACATGGAGATAGTGAAACACGATCACCTACATATTGCAAATGAAGGCCCCTGTGTGAATGTATTTATCCTAACGAATATTGACAAGTTTTTGACTATACAGGATATACATATGATCAACCTAAGAGTTTGATACAACTATATTATCTACTTTTATAAGGGTTACTGTCAGACATATCATTTTACATAATAGTCTAATCATGTTGAAATAATAGTTATTCATTAAGAAAGTTGAGAATCATGCATCACCCAACTAAAGGGGAGATTCATAAAAGAAGATAAGATAAATTATATTCCACCAAATGCTCTTCTACATATATAAGGTACAAAATAATGGTGAAATCAACATACAACAGATTCATTCAAGTAATAATAGAAATGATTATTCACTAAGTCTTTGTCAACTACAACATCAAAAAAAGGTGCACAATATTGAAATACAAAGATTCAAGATTATGAATTCATGTTCTCATTAGGGTGAGCTTATACATATTGTACTCTTTTTTTCTTTCAGGTTTTATCCCACTAAATATTTCTTGTGAGGATTTTAATGAGGCAGTCGAGATGGGTATTATTAGAGATGTGTACTCTTTTTCCTTTACTAGATTTTTTCTCACTGAAATTTTTCTAGTAAGTTTTTAATGAGATATATTATCTATCAATTAGACATTCAAAGGGGAGGGTTATAAATCAATTTATATTATAGTGAATATCTATCAAAATATAATGAATATCTATCAAGATATATTGAGTACCTATCAAGATATAGTGAATATCTATCAAGATATACAAATTATCTATCAAGATTTAATAAGTATCTATCAAGAGATTGAATGCCTATCTTTTGGAAAGAAATTAGGAAAATTTCCTCTATAAATAGAGGGTTTTCTTCATTGTAAATCATCCTTAATTCCTCGAGAGAAATAAAGAAGTCTTCTCTCTTCTCTCGTTATTTATTCTTGTTCTTACTTTATATTTCATAACAAAATTCAATTAGTAAATAAGTGACAAATAATTGTGAGCAAAGGAGTATTAAACAAAAGATTGTGGATTTGGTACCTAGTACCTTTCTGTTAGACTCCTAAGTTTATGTTTTAATAATGAAAAACTAACAAGTGTATCTTTGTAGTTGCTAATATTGAAAAGATAAAGGTAGATGGCTCCAGATATAAAAAATGTAAGGAAATCCATGGTATCTAAGGAAAATCAATCACAACAAGAACAAATAAAATAAGAATCACAACTCCAAATATCACAAAAAATCATTTCAAAATATTGGTAGATATGGAAGATCACGGCATGACAAATGGAACGGAAAAAGAATTCAAGAATATGGTAAGCAGATCAATAAAATATCATAAAAATAGAAGAAGAATCACAATCCCAAAAATCAAGGCAAACCACATCAATCAGGAAGAAAAGATCACGAGCACATTTGTAAGGAAATCAATCTCTACAAACCAAAAAGAAAAATAGATAACGGACATATCCAATATGGACATGATCTAAAGCCATATATGGACATATCATATGTCTATATTAATCAATCAAGGAATCAATTTGCATCCTTGATTGAGAATAAATATCTTGGGTTTCCTTATGAAAAGTAGCATCCGAAGACTATAAGAGATAAAGACCGAAGACAGACATTTTTCACGCAACTTGAAGGAGTAAATTAAAAGTGTCTCACTCTTAGTCCTACAAAGCTTTGTTACTTTAGTTTACAATTGTTATATAAAGAGTAGGATCGAGTCAACTTTGTAGAATCAACTGAAGCTTTTTCACAAAATCTGAAGAGCAAAATAAATCTTTAAAACTTATTTCCTATCATTGTACATGAGCTAAAGTTTCAACGATCTAAGGAAACTTTAAAACCCAAGGGGCCTGGATGTAGTCACTACATTGATGTGCTGAACTAGGATAAATATTTGTGTTATTACTTTACATTTTGTTATTTACTTACTTAACTATTCTAAGTTTAATCTATTTGTGAATTACTCTGATCTACAGGAGAGTCGACTGTGAGGAGTTAGTAGTTGACTCACAGAAGAAAATTTTAATTCACCCCTCTCTTGAATTTCAATTGGTATCAGATTAGGTCTCATAGAGAGCATTGCTTAACCGGAAGGTAGCAAAGATCAAATGGCCAATTATCAGATTTTGGTGCTCTCCTTCAGGATCGCCACTCCTCTACAAGACCACCATATTTTAATGGAAACCATTACTCTTACTATAAGAATAGGTTCATGATCTTTGTCCAATCAAACAACTTCCAAGCCTAGGTTGTCATCAAGAAAGGTCCAAGGCCAATTCCAAGACTCAAGGAGAAGTCAAAGGACAAAGATAAAAAACCTACCAGTTCTGACATAGAGGACCTAGAAAGCTTTGAGATCGCCAAAGAATAGCAAAAGGTAATTCCAACTAACGGACGTGCTATAAGTTTACTTTTGTAAGCAGTTAGCGGAGAAGAATACAACAAGCATTCAATGTGTGAAACCATAAAAGAAATATGGGACAAACTGGAGGTAACCTATGAAGGAACCACAAAAGTCTAGAAGTCAAAAATTGCTGCATTTATTAATAAATATGAGTTATTCAAAATGGAAGAAAATGAGGATATTGAACCAATGTTCACTAGATTTATAAAATCGTGTGTGAACTAAAATCACTAGGGGTGATTTATCCTTACAGCCTGCAAATTCAAAAGCTAGTCCAAAGTCTCCCAGAAACATGGGAAACCAAGGCTGCCATTTTGGAATACGGAGATCTTCATAACATCATGTATGATGAACTGTGAGGTAACCTTATTGCATATGAGAAAAATTATATCAACAGGTTTTACAAGGAAGAAAAAAAGAAACTAGTAACCTTTAATTCTACTCCAATTGGAAAGGAGGACATTCTGGGAGATGCTAATAGCGAAGGAATGATCCTCATTAACTGTGGGGTAAGGTAGATCACAATACAGAGACAACAAAGATCCCACGAAGGCAAAAATAATGACCCTATTAGAAACGATGATCTCTATTACCACTGTGGAAGGCCTTGACATTTCAAACAAAACTGTCTAGAATTGAGATAAAGATCGTCTAAAAAATAAAAATTTTGGAGCCTGGAGAGATGAAGATAAAATTGAAGAAGAATAGAGGCTGTCAATATGTGCTTTATGCCAACGGGTAAACCCAGTGAGGTAAGATAACATGACTGTCATAACTATAATACTCTTGAATGTAATCTGGATATGTTTACCGATGAACTTCCAAAAATCATAAATGAATATAATAATCTTGCTCAAGAGAAGAAAAGTTGTGAAGCTCCATTTTAAACAAAAACTATTAGAGGAACTATGAAACTAGCAAATAGAAATTGAAGCATGTCAAGGTGAAATCGACTTGCTTCATGAAGAGCTTGGTAATGTAAAATCAAGATTGAACAATCTTAAAAAGTCCCCAAGACATAGTTTCGTAGGAGCAAACTCCTTCAAAAGGAATCCGAGTTCCTTCTCAGGATTGTTTAAATTAACTAAGGCCTCATATTCCTCTCGAGGAATCATCTGCTTTACTTGAGGATAAAGAGGTTACAAATGCTAAAGCTACATGCATAAGCCTAAAAGTGTGCGAGTTTGGAAGCCCAAAGAAAGCAAATCTAACCCATAAGGACCCAAGACCACTTGGGTACCTAAATGGAATTAATTTTCTGGTTTTGTAGGAATAGGTCTGCAAGAGATATAGAAAAGGAATATGGGTCATTGACAGTGGATGTTCCAGACATATGACCAAAAAGAAGGTGAACTTCTCCCCTCTAAAGAAAGTAGATGGGGATCAGTCAGATTCGGTAACAAAGCTAGAGGAAACATCATTGGATTCAACTCAGTGAGACTCATCTCATCATGCGAATTCACCAAAGTATACGTAGTAGACGATCTCAAACATAGCCTTCTCAACATTAGTCACCTATGTGACACGGAATTTGGAGTCTTCTTTAAAGATGAAAGCTTCTCTATCAAACACGACAAAAGAAATATCTCCCTCATTGGTGAATGTGTTGATAACATTTATGTTTTAAATAATCCTAATTTTTACACCTTAACCCACCTCACTGTGCAAGCCAATGATACTTGGTTATCATACAGGAAGTTAGGGCATACTAGTATGCACATTTTGAGAAATTATCTATACTTGATTTGGTGAAAGATATACCAAAACTCAAGTTTGAAAAGGATCACATCTGTGATGCCTGCCAACTAGGTAAACATACTAGAACATCTTTCAAAGACAAATACATTTTCTCTACTACCAAGGCCTCTCTAAACAATCTACATAGATCTCTTTGGTCCCACCAAGACTGCAAACATTGGTGGAAAAGGATATATTTTTGTCATAGCTGATGATTACTCAGGATTTACTTGGGTTATGTTTCTTACACATAAACATAAAGCTTTCACAAACTTTGAGATTTTTTGTAGAAAATACCGAGAGAAGCTGAGCACTTTATCACTTATTTTCACAGTGATCATAGAGGAGAATTTGAAAATAAGGAATCTGAGGAGTATTTTGCTCAGAATGGATACTCTCAGAGCTTCTCTTCACCGCAATCTCCTCAACAAAATGGTGCAGTGGAATGGAAGAACTAGTCCCTCTAGGAAACTATCAAGACAATATTGTTAGAACATAATCTCCCAGATCACTTTTGGGTAGAAGCAGTTAGCAAAACATGTCATAGCATCAACAAGTTTCTGATCAGCCTTATTTTAAATAAAATACATTATGAACTCTAGAGAGGAAAGAAGACCAACATCGGCTACTTTCATCCTTTTGGTTGCAAATGCTTAATTCACAACAATGGTAAGAATACCCAAGGGAAATTCGATACATGAAGTGACAAAGTTTTGATGGAAAATAGGTAATTAATATACATACTAGAGAAAATCACAACACAACTACAGAACCCTCACAAGATAAGTTGACTACACCCTCGATAGAGTCGACTCCTACTATAGAAATAGTGAAGCCAAATATTTCAAAAGAATGGAAACATGATATCAACCATCCAAATGAAATCATCAATGGAAATCAAGAAAATAGAGTGCAAACTAGTGCATCATTAGGGAGACAAGAATCAATTGTCATTTTTGTCCCCAAATAAACCGAAGAAAACTAATGAAGCTCTCAACGATGAACCATAGGTTGGAGCTATGAAGGAAGAACTAGAACAATTTGAATGATATCAAGTTTGGACTCTAGGTTAAAGACCAAAAAATTCTCAATAATTGGAATCAGATGGGTCTACATAAATAAAGTAAATGAAAAAGGTAAAGTTGTCAAAAACAAAGACAGGCTTATAGCTCAAGGGTACTCTCTACAGGAAGGTATTGATTATTATGATGAGACCTTTCACTCCGTTCCAAAGTTTAAGTCAATATGAATTTTATTACCTTTTTCCACATTCAAATATTTTAAGTTCTATCATATGAACGTAAAACATGCTTTCTTAAATGGTTTTATTCATGAGGAAGTTTTAGTAAAACAACCCCATATATCCTTCATTTTCAAATCATGTTTTTAATTTATCAAAAGTACTCTACGACCTTAAACAAGCTCCAAAGGCTTGGTATGAGACACTGAGTACTTTTCTACTAAATAATAATTTTCAAAGAGGTAAAATTAACAAAAATCTGTTAACTCAAAAGCTTGATTCAAACCTCCACATTGTGAAAATTTACATTGATGATATCATCTTTGGTAGGTCTAACAACTCTATGTGCGAGAATTTTGCTAATTTAATGAAAGCAAAATTCAAAATAAGTCTTATAGGAGCTCACATTCTTTTTGGGATTACAAATCAAACAAACTCCCAAAGGTACCTTCACCAGTCAAGCCAAATAAACGAAAGAACTCATCAAAAAGTCCAGTATGGAAAATAAAAAGGCCTATGGAACATCCATGAGCCCATCCACAAGTATTGATTCAGACTTGGCTGGAAAAAACGTCGATGAAAAGATGTACTGGGGATGATTGGATCTCTACTCTACTTAACTGCAAGTCAACTAGACATTATGTTCAATGTGTGTAAATATGTCAGTTTCCAATTGACTCCTAAGGAATCTCATCTCACCATCATCAAAAGAGTCATCCAATATCTAATAGGAACTCAAAACCTTGGTCTATGGTATCCCTACTCCTCTTACTTTGATTTAATCGAATATTCAGATATTGATTTTGCAGTAGACAAAGTGATAGGAAGAGCACTAGTGGAACAAGTCAAATTCTTGGTGATGTTCATATTTCATGGCATATCAAGAAATAACTTTTGTTGCTCTCTCGACCACAGAAGTTGACTACATAGCTGTTAACTTCTTGATTTTGACTTATCTTTTGAATCTGTTCCTATTATGTGTGCTAAAACTAGTTCCATTAGCCTATCTAAGTATATTGTCCATCACTCTAGGGATAAACATATTGATATCAAGCATCACTTCATTCGAGACCATGTCGAAAATAGTGACTTTTGCCTAAATTTTGTTGACTCTAAAAATCAACTAGCAGATGTCTTTACAAAACCCCTACTAGAAGAAAAAATTTGCTCTCTACGAAAATGGGTTGGTATTCTTAGAATTCATGATATTTAAAACCTTTATGCTTTATTACTGTGGATTCCTTTATTTTTATATTGCGTGTGCATTATTTTTTTTAATTATGTCAAAAGGGGAAAAAGGCGGGAACATCAGAGTAGACTACCAGTAAGGGAGAGCAAGGCAAGTTTACATGTCAGCTAATACTTATACAAGTCAAGGGGAGCAAGCTGACAGTCAGGGAAGTCTACTGATGTTTACTCTTGTTGTCATTATCAAAAAGGAGGAGATTGTTAGCCTCCTAACTTTATGTTTTAATGATGACAAACTAACAAGTGTATCTTTGTAGCTGTTAGTATTAGAAAGATAAAGGAAGCCGGCTCCAGAAATAGAAAGATATCCAAAATTGAAGGATATCTACGGTATCCAAGAAAAATCAATCACAACATAAAAAATGGAAGAAGAATCTCAGCTCCAAATATCACTGAAAATCATTTCAAACTATTGGTAGATATAGACGATCACGGCATGGAAAATGGAATGGAAAAACAATTCAAGAATATGGTAAGAAGATCAATCAAATATCATGGAAATAAAATAAGAATCACAATCCCAAAAATCAAGGCAGACCACATCAATTAGGAAAAAAAGATCACGAGCACGGTTGGAATCAATCTCTATAAAATCAAAAAGAAAAATAGATCACAGACATATCCAATATGGATGTGATCCAAAGCCATATATAGATATATCATATGTCTATATTCCTCAATCAAGGAATCAATTTACATCCTTGATTGAGAAGAAATCTCTTGGTTTTCCTTATGAAAAGTAGCAGTTGAAGACTATAAGAGATGAATACTGAAGAAAGACACTTTTCACACAACTTCAAGGAGAAAATTCAAAGTGTCTCACTCTTAGGCTTACAAATCTTTGTAACTTTAGTTTGCAACTGTTATATAAAGAGTAGGATCGAGTCAACTTTATGGCATTAATTGAAGTTGTGTCACGAGATCTAAAGAGTACACTAAGTCTTTAGAACTTGTTTTCTATCATTATACTTGAGCAAAACTTTCAACGATCTAAGAAAACTTTGAAATCCAAGAGGACTGGACGTAGGTACTACATTAGTGTGCCGAACCAGAATAAATCAGTGTTATTACTTTATGTTTTGTAATTTACTTACTTAACTGTTCTAAGTTTAATCTATTTGTGAAGTGTTCGGATCTGCAGATGAGTCGGCTGTGATGAGTCACTAGTCGACTCACAGAAGAAAATTTCAATTCATCCCCATGAATTTTACTTTCCACATCACTAGTAATCTTTAGCTTAGTTGTGAAAACATCAAGAAGTAATTACCAAAGTATTCAGAACTATCAAAATGAAAAAAAAAATGATGCTTTGGTACTGTCCACAACTTTTTCTAGCAATAGAAATTGCGGTTTCATCAAATTAAGGGAAAAAGATCCAAAATATATCAAAAATTTAATGAAATTTGTTGTAACACGCTTGAACTTTGAAGGGATCCTAAGACCCCCCTGAAATATTTATTAGTATATTTTAGTGACTTTACAAACTAATAAATAGATAAAAATATGCTAATTAATTAATTAATTAAAGAATTTAGTGCAAATAAATGTTGGTAAAATATGTTAATAAATAGTCCGGGGGCTCATAATACATTGATAAATAATCTAGGGGGTCATAGGATGCCCACAAAGTTCGATCATGTTACAACAAATTTCATCAATGTTTGGGTATATTTCAGACCATTTTTCCTCAAATTAAAGGAGGAAAAAAGGACCATTTAAGATGTTTGGCATTTTATTTTCTTCCCTTCTAATAGAGCAAGAATTATGAAGTTGAACTTAACGTTGATACATTTGTGATGGAATCTATGCTAATATAAAAAATCAACAGATAAATGCTTGCACTATGAAATAGAAATCATATATGTTAATAACACTCCGCATAAAATATTGACACACTGAAATCTAGGGTGTGTATGAAGGAAAACATTTTCTGGAAAATATTTTTCAATTTTCTGATGTTTGATTGGCTTAAACATTTTGAAAAATATTTTTCAAATAAACTTGTTTTCCTCAAATCTAAGTAAAATAACTTCCCTTCAAAAAGTAAGGAAAAGATTTTCCAAAACTCTTTTGCAACCTCACTTTCAAGTTAAAATATTCTAACAACTCTCAAAATCACTCACTCCTACCCGAACACCCAATTCCCTACCACTCACCACCCCCAATCCAAGAAACGTATTTATTTTTTTAAAAAATACTTCAATTTTTTTCTTACCCTAACCCCTACCTGAACTCCCCATCCCCTACCACCCCCACAAAAAAAATGTTTAACTTTTTTTTTAAAAATTTAAACTTTTTTATTACAACACCGCCTACCCGACCCCCCACCGACACCCCGACTACCTACCCTCCAAAAAAATAATTTTTTTAAAATTTATTTTTTAAAAAAAGTTCAATTTTTTTCTTACCCCCCCCCCCCAAAACATAAATATTATTTTATTTTTTTCAAAAAATAACTCAAAATTTTTTCTTACCCCATCCTTACTGCCTATTCTGACCCCCACCCACCCCAGCCCCTCCCCCCCAAAAAAAAGGATTTTTTTTTTTTTTTTTTTATTTTTAAAAAAGTTTTAAAATTTTTTTCTTACTCCACTCTATTTACCCTATTCATTTTCATTAATTTTTGTTAAATATATAGAAATGCTTTTAGAGAATATTTTTCAAATTGCTTATCAAACACAAATAAGTAAGAAACAACGTATTTTCCTAGAAAATATTTTTCTCCTCCATATTGAACACCACCTTAAAAAACTATTTTTTTGGGTCAATTTTTTTTTGTTTTGTAAAAAGCATTTTCTACTCTTTAAATAAACACTAAACTGAATTTTCACAAAATTATTTTTTCATTCACCAACCAAACACTAGAAAATATTTTCAAAAAATTTTCCCACTCACCAACCAAACATAAGAAAATAAGTAAGAAACCAACTTCTTTTCCATGAAAACATTTTCTAGGTAAATATTTTCAATGAAAAATATTTTTCTTCATAGAAAACACACCCCTAGTGCTTCAAATTTAATTTCTAGCCCTTCCGTTAGAATTCCCAGCTAAGACCTCAATAGTAAGCGATCTTAACTAGGGAATTCCATTATAATTCTCTTAAGAGCTTTTGGACAAGGGGAGCTAGGGTTTCAACTAAAGGATCAGTTTGGAGGATTTTCTTGGTGATTTATTTCCATCATCATCTTGGTTTAAGGAATGTTCTCTTTCCTCACTTTTAATTTTACTTAAAGGCATGGTTTATATAAATGTTTTCATTGTTTTACTATTACAAGATTTTGGCTTTCAAATATGATTTGGGAGTTTTGATATTAAATGGTTGGTTATAGTTTTCCATGGTTTTAATTATGCTTTTACATACATTAATGTTGGTTTTGGATAATTGGATTGCATTGGAATGGTTTAATGGTAATTAGAATTGATTTTGGTCATATTATGCCCCCTATGTGTTAGACAAAATGCTTATAAAGATATCTTCATTGCATTGACTTCTTTTAATGGAACTCTTGAATGTTTTAAACATAGTAAAGAAATTATGCATCTTTTAAATGGCTTGGAATGGTAAAGGGCTAATTGGTTATGCTTATGGGGTCAACCAAGTGGTTTAATATGGTAAATAGAAAGGCACTTGAAAGTCCCCTTACACCTATAAATGGTTGGTTATGGATGATACTTGCAAGTAAGGGTTGGTATGATGATACCAATATTAATGGCCTTGGTTAACTAATAGATAATATTTTGGTTATTTGGAAATTGATTTTAATTAGACAATAATCGCAGGATATGTAGGAAAGCTATAGAAGCTGGATGTCCTAAGGGGGACCAAAACCAGAAACACATATTTGTCGATATGAGGTTGGTCTTGGTGACCATGTGCATTATATCACACTATATTTGGGGGATGTGCTAGTTATACTATGGGATACTTTCCTAGTCATACAGTTATATGCATTGAGGCCTTTCAGCAGGGAGAGTTAAACCCATATAGCCCATGGGTGATTTAGAATGGTAAAGCTTCACAGCTCAGGTAAAGTCTTTAAAGGCATGCTAAAACTAGTCCTTTTTACCGACATGGTTATATATATATGTATGGTTGTGTGCATATTGATGGTTTTACTTGGTTTTATAAATGGAATTATTTTATCCTTACCCTAAGATCATGCTAGGGATACTTGCTAACCTAGTCTACTATAGGTTGTATACCCACGCTATGCAGGAACCAGTCGTTCTACTCCTCCTACATAGTAATTAACTCAGGGAAAGAATTTGGACTGAAGTGGTAAGATTTCATCCTTTTGGAAGGCTCTATTTTATGTTATGGATATTTATAAACACTTTGATTTTATTTTATACGCTAGTTTTAGCTATGGTTTGGGGCATGCCCTAATTGAATTTCATTACTCCTTTGGTTAGAGACTTTGTGGTACTGCTATGGGTTAGAATGGGCAAGATTGGTATTGGTTTTGGCCTTAGTATTTGAATAAGCCAAAGGGTTGACATCATTGAAAGATATTATTGGTTGTTCTATACTATTTAATTTTAGGATTAATTATATTTTGTTTTGGAATGTATTTGCTTATGGCCTAGTTTATGGCCTTTATTTTGGTATGGTTTGGTAAGGTTGGATTATTGGTATGGGATGGTTGTACTCGATTGGGTCGGTAGTGGTTGGGTCTATTCCTATAGTCTTTATGTAAGTAGTTTCTCTATGTTGTTACATACTCGAAATTCAGCAAACTCAGGGCAGGGGACTAGAGTTTGGGTTAGGTAATGGGGGTGGGGATCTTTGATCCTGGTCGGACTTGGGACGCTTATTAAGATAAGTCCCCATGGCGGGTTGTGTCAAGTTTGCATCAGCGCCTAGGTTCAGGGTCAATTGGGAGTCCACAAAGTCGTGTCATGTAGAGTCTTTTTTTGGAGTGTATAGCACGCCATACTTATAAGGGAGAGGCTATAAGGAATTTAGGAATATTTCACTTTCTTGGTATTTAATTTTCAAGCTTGGAGTCTCAATCCTAGAATATTCGCTAATCCATATTTTTTCATCTTTCAGATTATGCCTTATAGATCTGGAGCATAAGGAAATTCTTTTATCCTATTGGGGGGTAATGCTAAAGAGGTGTATCATACTTTTGGGGTTCATCTTAGATCTCATGGTCCTATACTTAATAATTTTAGTATTCCACCGGTTGTGACTAGTCCTCCTCAAGGCAAGGTGATTAATGCAGGATTCTATGAGTCTATTCATGCTATTGCAAAATAATTTATTACTCAGGTTGAGTAGGATATGTTTGGTGCTTTTTTTGCTGAGGTCACAAGGGTTCGCCAATTTATAAAAATGAGTCCTCCCACTTTTTCTAGAGTAAAGGTAGGAGAGGATCCACAGGGTTTCTGGCAAACGATGGAAAAGATATTTTGGGTAATGCAGGCCACTAATATGGAAGGAGGTAAACTTTATAGCTTATCAGCTCAAAGATGTTACATATCAGTGGTATGAAGAGTAGGATATGGATAGAAGAGATATATAGGAGTCGTCCTTATGGCATTCCTTCTCTGGTGCTTTTCTGGATCATTTATTTCCCCAAGAGTTGAGGAAAGCAAAGATGGAGAAATTTGTGAATGTCAAGTAGGAGAGAATGTCTGTCAAGGAATATGCCTTGAAGTTTCACCAATTATCAAGGTATGCTCCTGATTTGGTGGCTGACATGCGGGCTAGAATAAGAAAGTTTGCTTTTGGGTTAAATTGGGATCTAATTTTGGAGAGCAAGACTGTCTTATTGATTAAAGATATAGATATCTCTAGGTTGACTATTCATATACAATAGGTAGAGGATGAGAAGAGGAAGTACGTGGATTTTGGGGATAGGCAGGGTAAGAAAAGTAGGTTTTCTAACTAGGCAGGGTAAGAGAAGCAAGTTTTCTGGTCCCTACTTGTTTGCTAGTACTCCTTACCAGTTAGGCCACAGACATCATCATGGTGGTGATAATTTTTTAGCGTAGGGTGTCCAATATCAGGCAAGAAGAGGTCAGTCAATTTTTTTATGTCCTACTTGTCGGTTCTGTGGTCGTCCTCATAAGGGTTATTACAATGAAGGAAAGTACAAATGCTTTAAGTAGGTCCAGGTAGGCCATCAGCTCAGGGATTTTCTAGTTAATAAGGTTTCAATGGGGGAAAATAAAATTTTTGTGGCTTCATCTTCTGCTCTTACACCTGGTAGTATGGCATCTGCTTTTATTACTGCTCCTAGTTATAGTGTTGGCCGAAATAGGTTGTATGCTTTGGCATCCCGATAGGAATCTAAGGCATCACCTAATATCGTTATTGGTACGTTATATCTTTTCTCTTATGACGTATATTGTTTGCTTGATCTGGGGTCTACTCTCGTCTATGTGGCTTTTTATGTGGATGTGTCTTTTGGTTTTGATTCGAAAGTTATTTTGGATCTTTTTTCTTTTTCTACCATAATAGGTAACTCAATTATTGCTAATAGAGTCTATAAGCGGGGTGGTATATATTGCTGGCAAGCAGACCTTGGCAGATCTATTTGAGTTGGATATAGTGGATTTTGATGTCATTTTGGGTATGGACTGGTTATACTCTTATTATATGTCCATGGATTGTCGGACCCGTAGGGTTATCTTTAGGTTCCCTGGTGATCCAGTTATAGGGGGAGGGGTGTTTACTTAGCTCCTAAGGGGAGGTTCATTTCTTATCTTAGATCTCAGAGGTTAATCTTTGAAGGTTGTCTTTATCACTTGGTCTGGGTTAAAGATTCTAACTCAAAACGTCCTTTTTTTAGTCAGTTCTTGCATTTAATGAGTTTCCTAAGGTCTTTTCGGATGATCTTCTTGGTGTTCCTCCAGATAGGGAAATAGATTTCGCCATTGATCTAATTTGGACACCCTTCCAATTTCTATTCCTTTGTATAGAATGGCTCCAGTTGAGTTAGAAAACTCAAGGAGCGAATTAAGGATCTTTTGGATAAGATATTTATTTTACCTAGTGTATCTCCTTGGGGTGCACCGGTGTTGTGTGTGCATAAGAAATATCATTCCCTTCGGATGTGCATTGACTATAGATAGTCGAATAAGGTGAAAGTCAAGAACAAGTAGCCTCTTCCAAGGATAGATGATCTATTTGACAAGTTGCAAGGTTCTAAGTTCTTTTCTAAGATATATCTCTGGTATAGGTACCATCATCTAAATATTAGGGAGGTGGATATCCCTAAGAAAACTTTTCATACTTGGTATGGGCACTTTGAGTTTTTGCTAATGTCATTTGGATTGACTAATGCTCCTGTGGCATTTATAGATCTGATGAATAAAGTTTTCCATCAGTATTTGGATCTATTCATTATTTTGTTCATTGATGATATTTTAGTTTATTCAAAGAGTGAGGTGGATTATGCTAATCATTTCTGTGTGGTGTTGCAGACTTTAAAGGAACAACAGTTGTATGCCATGTTCTCCAAGTGTGAGTTTTTGTTGAATACTCTAACTTTCTTGGGACAGATTATTTTTAGTGAAGGGATCATAGTGGATGTTCAAAAGTTTGTTGTGGTGAAGAGGTGGCCTAGGCCAATGACTCCATTTGATATTCAAAGCTTCTTGGGTTTAGCCGGGTATTACAAGCGGTTTATGGAAAGCTTTTCTCCTATAGCAGCTTCTTTGACTAAGATAACTCAAAAAAGTTCAAGTTTTCTTGGTTAGATGCTTGTTAAGGGAGTTTCGAGAATTTGAAGGATAAGTTAACTTTGGCTATAATTTTGACTTTGCTAAAAGGCAATACGGGGTTTGTGGTTTATTGTGATGCATCTCGGGCAGGTCTTGGTTGTGTGTTAATGCAGCATGAGAAGGTGATTGCCTATTCTTCCAGGCAGTTACAGGTACATGAGAAGAATTATCCTACTTGTGATTTGGAGCTGTTGGCGGTTATGTTTTCTTTGAAAATATGGAGGCATTATTTTTATGGTGTTCACGTGGATATCTTTTTTGATCATAAGAGTCTATAGTATGTGTTCCCCAGAAAGAGCTTAATCTCAGGTAGGGAGATGGCTTGAGCTTCTCAAGGATTATGATATGACTGTTCAAAATTACCTAGGTTAGGCAAATGTGGTTGTTGATGCTCTTAGCATGTTATCCATAGGGATTTTGCCTCATGTAGAGGAAGAAAACTAAGAATTGGTGATAGATATTCACTACTTGGCTAATCTTGGAGTTCGCCTCTTGGACTCCAAAAATGGTGGTGTGGTGGTGCAAGAAGTGGTTCGATCATCTCTTGCTGTGGAGATTAAGGAGATGGAAGTGTTAGATTCTTTCCTAAAGAAAATCAAGAGTGACGTTGGTAGGAAAAAGCTAGTGGTGTTTTAGATCGGTGGTGATGGTACTTACGGTACCAAAGGAGGTTGTGTGTTCCTGATATCAATGGGTTGCGGCAAAGAATTTTGGCTTAGGTGCATGAGTTTCGCTATATTGATCATCCCGGCTCGACTAAGATGTATCATTATCTCAAGGAGATCTATTAGTGGAATAGCATGAAGAGAGACGCAGAAGATTTTGTGGCCAAGTGAATAGTGTGTCAACAGGATAAGATTGTGTACATGAGGCTAAGGGGGTTGTATCACGGAATTGATTTCCCTAAATGGAAGTGGGAAGTTATCAATATGGACTTCATTATCGATCTTTCTCAGTCTCGGAGTCAATATGATTTGATTTATGTCATTATGGATAGGATGACTAAGTCTGTACACTTTTTTCCAGTGCAGACTACTTTCTCGGCGGAGGACTATACAATGTTGTATCTTCAGGAGATTGTGAAGCTGCATGGGGTGCTTATTTTAATTATTATTTATTGTGGCATGCAGTTTACATCTCACTTTTGGTGATCTTTTCAGAGAAGGTTGGGGACCAAGGTGAGTCTAAGTACTACTTTTCATCCACAGATGGATGGGAAAGTAGAGAGAACTATTCATGCATTAGAGGGTAAACTTTGGCCCTGTGATTGATTTTGGTGGAAATTGGGTTGATCATCTACCTTTGGTGAAGTTTCCATAAAATAATAGCTATAATTGTAGTATTGGTGTGGCCCCTTTTGAGGAATTATATGGTAGGAGGTGTAGATCTCCTATAGGTTGGTTTGATCTTAGGGAGGCGGACATGTTTGATCCCGATTTGGTTTACCATGCTATGGAGAAGGTGAAGGTGATTCGGGATAGGCTTAAGGCTCCCCAAACTTGCCAAAAATCCTATGTGAATGCTAGGCATAGAGACTTAGAATATTAGGTTGGGGATAAGGTTTTCCTCAAGGTATCTCTCATGAAGGGAGTAGTGTGGTTTGGAAAGAAGAGGAAGCTCAGTCCCCGGTATATGAGTCCTTATGAGATTTTGTGGAAAGTTTGTAATGTTTCTTATGAGCCAAAGTTTCCTTCCATCTTGAGTTTGGTTCATCCGGTCATTCAAATTTCCATGTCGAGGAAGTGCATTAGTGATCCTTCTTCGGTTGTTCTTTTGGGAAGGTTGGGTCTCACAGATTCTTGGTCTAATAAAGAGGTTTTGTTTGAGATCTTGGATAGGAAGGTTCATCGGTTGCGTACCAAGGATGTGGCTTTGGTTAAGGTTCTTTGGTGGAATCATAAGGTGGAAGAAGCTACATAGGAAATGGAAGAGGACATGAAGTCCAAATATCCACATTTGTTTTATACTCCTGGGATTCATGCGGAAGGTATGTTCCTTCAACACATCTTTATTTTCTGAGTTTGTTAAAAAAAGTTTTAGATCTTTGCCTTTTTTCTTTCGAACCTTGTTAAAGATTGGGAATATGTTAATAACATAATGCAAATGAATCTTACGTGTGGTTACCCCTACCTTATCTGTCATTCGGGGATGAAGGTGCCTAGTGGGATAGACTGAAACACCCTAGTTTCTAGACCTTAGAAAGTTCCCTGGAATTCAGATCTCTAGACCCAATATGACTTATGGGTACGAGCCGTATGTTGGGGTAGAGATGGTATGGTCCAGCAGTATACTGACCAGTGTTTATTAGTGGAATGGATTTTGGTTACTGGAATGGATGTGACTTAGGGGTACGAGTTGTATTGGTGGTTTTGGGTCATTTCGTTCCTTAACTTAATCTTAGACTTAGATACTTAGGTTGGATCAGAGTACGAGTGGCTCACTATTATCCGTAAGTTAGGGTATGAATCGTACCAGGGACTCGTATGGTAAATAGTGTTCAATCCTCCTAGTATTTTATTATGCCAAGGATATGAGTAGTGGATACGGATCGTATACTGTGATTAAAACTTGGTTAGATTAGTCGTATACTGTACAATATTTGGTCCAAGGGTGGAGGTTCAGGATACGAGTGGTTCATACTGATCGTATTGGTAGGGTACAACTCGTGAGCATCAATCGTATCCCTATGATGGGATTTTGGCGCTACTTAAGTGGGGGTATTCTAGACATTTACCCACTTATCCTAATAGGGCCCCATGGCTTCTAACCTACTTGGAAGGTTATTTACCCTATTATTCTACTCATTAACACTTAGAAACATTTCCTAAACACTCTGTAATTCTCTCAAGAGCTTTTGGTCAAGGGAAGCTAGGATTTAAACTAAAGGATAAATTTGGGGCTTGTCTTGGTGATTTATTTTTGTCATCATCTTTGTTTAAGGCATGTTCTCTTCCCTCATTGTTAATTGTTTTAAAGGCATGGTTTATATAAATGTTTTCATGGTTTTACTATTACATAAATTTAGCTTTCAAATATGATTTGGAGATTTTAATATTAAATGGTTGGTTATGGTTTTAAATGGTTTCAATTATGCTTTTACATGAATTAATGGTGGTTTTGGATAATTGGATTGTATAAAAATGATTTAATGGTAATTAGAGTTGGTTTTTGTCATATTATACCACCAATGTGTTTGACAAAATGCTTATAAAGATACGTTCATTGCATTGATTTCTTTTAATGGAAATTTTGTATGTTTTAAACTTGGTATGCATGGTTTAAAACATTTGGAATGGTAAAAGGCTAATTGGTTATGCTTATGGGGAACATGGAAGTCACCCAAGTGGTTTAATATGTCAATTGAAGGGAACTTAAAAGTTCCTTAAACCTATACATGGTTGGCTATGGATGATACTTGCAAGTAAGGATTGGTATGACGATATCAATATGAGGGGCCTTGGTTAATGAATCGATAATAGTTTGGTTATTTGGAAATTGGTTTTAATTGGGCAATAATGGTGGGATATTTAGCAAAGCCATGGAAGGTGGAGGTCCTGGGGGATAAAAACTGGAAACTCACATTTGCCGATATGAGGTTGGTCTTGGTGACCATGTGCATGATGTTACACTATATTTGGGGGGTGTGCATGTGATTCGAGATAGGATTAAGGCTCCCCAAACTCGCCAAAAATCCTATGTGAATGTTAGGCATAGAGGCTTAGAATTTGAGATTGGGGATAAGGTTTTCCTCAAGGTATATCTCATGAAGGGAGTAGTG